>NC_061109.1:4687246-4698529 GCF_015104395.2 Macrobrachium nipponense
TTAATAAATATTTAAACCGAGAAAAAAATTTAAAATAACAAAATTTGCAGATGAAGTTTTAAGCTCCAAAGCTACGACTGACTTTGAAGTGTAGAATAGAAGGAATAAAATATAAAATTTAGCTCAAAGACCAAGCCCAAGGACCTACTGGGTTATTTAGTGATAAAAGAGAAATTAGGAATAAAAAGTTTTTAAACCTTGCAGTTCCACCATGAATAAAATTATTAGGCGATTGTGAAAAGTAACCTTGGCGAAAACCTGGAATAGTTTATACCCAAAAATTGCCTCCGTGATCTCTTAACCAACAAATATATACAAAGAGGATCTTGACATTCGCTTAGTCCAGATTTCTCTTATAGGGTTATATTGTTATCGACTCTGTTATCATTATTTGGTCACCTTTAGCTTCATACTTTTATCAAATGATCTGTTCCTAGATTATTAGCTTATAGTCCCCCAAATGACAAACCCCTGTGGTACACCTACCTAACAACCATGCCTCTGCGTGGTGGTGTGTAAAAGGGGACAATTGCAAACAGGCTGGAAGATTTTCGCTTATGGTGTTGGCTTTGTCGGTCATCTCTTTAGGCTCACCAGAGTGAGCGAGGTGCAAGCAAAAGTGTACTGGTTTATTCATTCAAAATTCACAAAGGTCAATGGCTCATGCGAGCCGCAAAGTAGTCCTGTCCTATCGACATAGTGAAGATTGGGATATTTTAGGCTATCTGGGTTTCTTCACAGATGCAAAATAACAGACACATAGACATAAAATATTTGAACATAAAATAGGTGTACGCAATTGAATAACTGGTAGAAAGATGTACAGAATGATAACAGCTCAGTAGAGGTGACGAGCTTATGTGTGTGGAAACTTAATTCGTCAAGTAGGCCTACTAGTTGATTTGACATTCCTATCTATTCCATAGTCAACCTAGAAATGTTGTTTCTAATGAAGATTATTAATATTATATTATCATTATTATTATTTTTTTGGCTAATTTGGATTTAGAGAAGAATTTAGAACAAATCTACCTTGGCTGCCCAAATGGCATTTTTGAGCAACTCCGGTAATCTGCAAAATTCAAGATGGCCTCCAAGCACAACATTAAAAACTTAATTTTTTTCTCTTGTTCTTATCAAATGTGTGATAGTTTTCATAGAGGTTTCCTGTACATGATCATTAAATTATTGTTTTTAAAATAAAGTTTTCTTTCAATCTGTGCCTGTTCCTATTTTTCCCATTCTAATCTTCGTTCTGCTTTCCAAACTCTCTCCTCCTCAATATGTGCTCGATACTGGGTAAAAGCTAAATATGATTTGGATGAGCAACAAATGACATTTATGATTCACTCTATTTATATTTACTTTGTTGAAAGCTGTCATATGAGACTTATAAGGATAGTTAAATTCACTTATTAAAGGAATTTATCATTTGGAGATATGCAAGGTTATCTTTATCTCTTCCATATAAATAAAACTACTTTTATACAATAACTAACTTATGTATATATATATATATATATATATATATATATATATATATATATATATATATGTATATGTATATATATATATATATATATATATATATATATATATATATATATATATATATATATATATATACTATATATATATATACATATATATATATATATATATATATATATATATATATATATATATATATATATATATATATATATATATATATATATATATATATATATATATATGTGTGTGTGTGTGTGTGTGTGTGTGTGTGTGTGTGCGTATTTTCCCATTCATCATAGTGATCAGGCAAACCATCCTCTATATCCTCCTGACCCTCATCGTCCTAATTTGGATCCTCATCATCATCATATTATAATCCCTATTATCTTTAGCATGAACATATTGTCAGTTTGTGTATGGAATGCAACAACCATCACCACCATGATAGTTGCAATAATACGAGCATGAAAGATACTCTTTGTGGCACCTACATGTCTCTGAGATGCACTTCTTATATTCTACACTAAGACCGGATTACATCTATTATATCTGGTGGAGCTTGTAAACCCTTAGCAATCACTGGGATACGAATACCATCTTCAGTCTTCCATCCAAATCTTTTTACATCAGCTGATTTACCAGGTGGGACTTGGTGGTCTGCTGCCTTTCACAACATTATTTGCAAATGAGCCCTGAGCACATGCTGCAACATGCTGGGTGTTCTTGGAGGAAGGGTAATCAATTTGGGACTTTTTGTCTTTTTGGTGTATAGTCTAAATTGGGCACATTCCTTAGAATTTTGTGACTGCTGTCCATATAGATCAAGAAAAAAGGGTTTTGCTGATTCCAATAAATCGGCTTCTGTAGCAACCATTTTGCCCAGTACATCAGCCAAGCCTGGAAAGACCCCTCTTAGTAAAATATTTAATAACCCGATCTTACCTTTACCTTATAGATATGAGGTTTTGTCGGATCCACTGAGGGCATGCATACTGAGGAGTTGAAGACATTTTGTCCCTATTTTAACACAAGTTGCATTGATATCAAGGACTGTCCCATTCCAATGCAACTGCTGGACTTTGCACTGTATGTCCACCAAGTACACCAAATAAACCAATAGGACAAACACATCTGAGTCATCACTAAGCACACATATCATACCCTTCCTAATACTAGGTGCTTGAAGGACAAAGGAAATCATGTTGATGTCTGCCTCATCACGGGCGAATGCACCATTGTCTGAAGTTTCCACTATCATATTTTCATCAACAGTGAGGTGTACAACATGTTAGCCAGTCTCTGCTTGTTGCTCTTGCTTTTCAGAATAGCATCTCATTTTGGTAATGGGCTGTCAATGGAGAGCTCATAGTTGCTGATAATATCAACAGCCTGGCATTTTCTCTCATATCCGTTTGCAGATATATTTTGGTATTTGTCAAAGACAATTATTTCATAGCTTTAAAAATTGGACTGTTAATTATTAGAAACGTCAGCCTGAATACAGTAAACTTGTTTATATATATATATATATATATATATATATATATATATATATATATATATATATATATATATATGTGGGTGTGTGTGTGTGTGTGTGTGTGTTTGTGTGTGTGTGTGTGTGTGTACATCTCTGAGTATACTTGAACTATGATTTTGTGTGTTGAATTCCTAGCAAGAATCATTCGTCCGAGATAGGCTAATGGTTTGTGATATCAGTTTATGCCTGATGTCTACAGAGTTATTGAAATATAATTTTAGGTTTCATTAATTGAAATTGAATAAATAAATAAAAAATAAATAAATAAATAAATAAATAAATAAATAAATAATAATAAATAAATAAATAAATAAATAAATAAATAAATAAATAAATAAATAAATAAATAAATAAATAAATAAATTGATAAATAAATAAATATTGTATATAATATATAGCTCAGTTTTGTCTTCTGCACTTCTTCATATTAACTGAGTAAGAGAAGAACTAAATTAATTCACTTTACTCCTACTGTCTAACTGGATATTTAAATATTTTCAACAGCTACAGTATTAAAAGAAATCATTTTCATAATACTGGACAAAGAAAAAGAAATAAAGAGGTAAAGGACTCTCTCTCTCTCTCTCTCTCTCTCTCTCTCTCTCTTTGCTACAAATAATGAATTAAGAAAAAATTCGTCATTTCAGAATGAGACACCCTGTATTTTGGTTCATTTGTGGAGGCGGAACACTGGATCATGTCCTCATTTCTCAAGAGAACAGAGATCAGGTTCCACGCTGGTATTCACAAAGGGCGAAAATAGCAAGTAATTCTGGTGAGTTTATTTTGGAAACCAATATTGTGGGTGTCAGAATATTTACATATATTTTTGTTTTTCCTTGGTTGAATGGTGGAGCAGTAAGAATTTTGGTAGAGAAATTAATGAAATTCTGATACGTTTCATTCTCTCATACCGAAATGTATAGGATATTAGATACTGCTGTAACAGCTGGACTTATAACTTATAGTATGACATCACTATTTTTTACCAAAAATGAAATCTGAGATTGTAATGCATTACTCATTTTCAGAACATTCAGTACCACTGCAACGTCGAAGATAATTTTCATAATACGTAAGTAATTCCATATATTTAAAGCTATTTAAATTTCCAACATCGAATACATTTCACTGTAAAGTAAAAAACGTGTCAGCATTTCATGAACTTCAGCACTAAAATTCTTGCAGCCCCGTCATTCAACCGAGGGTCTGAAAGAAGCAGATATTTGTGTATCCTTATTATATTATTAACATTATTATTAACAATTCTAATAATATTTAAAATCCCGTAGGTTGTTTGTGTCATCAGCGCACCTCACGTCATTCACTGTAGGTGTCTGCCAAATCGATCCAGCCCCCAATGGTACCCATATTATAGGTTTTAATTGGCCCCTATTTACGCTTGGTTTCTTCAAGCTTTCTTTCCAGTCTCTCTAACTTTTAGTTCCTAGTACAAATATGGCGTTTTCTTCCTGACGCACGTTTGGATCCTTGGGCTTCAACTTCCTTATTCCTGGACCTCTTCACCTCGCTGTCCAACCGCTCCAACTCCATCTGTTCACTGTCTCAACCACCGAATGGTCAGAAGTTCCATAGTTTGGCTTACGGCCCGAAAGGCCATAAAATCGATCATGAACCTCTACCTTCTACACAACGAACATAACATTTCCATAACATTTCAAATATTTCTTTTACATTTGCTACTATTTGCTCCTCTTTTAACGTATAATATTTTAGGTATAAATTTTACAGATTAATACAGAATTTTCCTACATGTATAGCTAATTCCCATTTGCGTTGGTAAAAGAAATCAAACCTCTTTGCTGTGAATCAGCAATATTCCGTAATTTAAATAGATATATTGCATTAATAGGAGACATACCATAAACACGTAACTGATATCATATCAACTATATTTAGTAATAAATATTCAGCCTTACATGTGGTGATAAGATACAGGTTTGGAACAACATAGACAGTAATCATGTAGAGAAATTGGTTAGAGAATAAGGGAAGTGGGTAAGAATGCAGAACAATACTTGACTTACTCGGGAATTAAGTCATTGAACATGAGAATTATTTTTGGAAGTTAGTATTCAATATCATCTCTTGAAATTTCGCATCAATATCGGATACGAAAAGTATTTTATAATAAAACTTTAGTTGTCGTAAATGATAATCAAAAGCTCTGAAGAGGGCCCCGTGAGAAGGGATGAAAACTCTTATATACTATTTGCCAATTCTACTCTTACTACACTGTTCATGAGTTTCCTATGTTTGTATCTTATATTTGATTTGCTTTTACATTTATGAGGTGCTGGTCCTGTCTGGGAACCCTCCAAGCATCCTCTTCCCTGGCTGTCTTTCCGACTATTCGCCTCAATTTGCCGTGGTTGGGTAATAGATGTTATCGATTTAATAGAGTCAAAATTTCGCTTCATACATCTCGTTATTTTAATTTTGATTGTTTCAGGGCTTGAATGGAATGTAACAGGAATTTTGGTATTTACGGAAATTCCTACTCATGACGGAAGACTAAAATCGAAAAATCGTCGACAAAGTTCGGTTATTTTCTATAAAATAACAAATTTCCGATGAACGATTTTTCAAATAATGTTGGGAATATAATAACAGTATAAATTTAATAGTGTATTGGATGCTCATAGTTTTATTGCTGTAACATATACAAAAGCCTACGAAATATTGAATCGGACTCGCCGTTCTTTCCTCGTCAGTGAATAAGCACTGGCGCTTAGTTTTGACAGAAAGAAAAGAGGATCGCATTGTATCCAATAGGAGTTGAAGGAGTCTTTTGCAAGCATGTACTACTTACTTTTCTGCAATTAATATTAATATTGGTTATATGCATGAATAATTCAAATGCAACTTATATGATTTAAACTTTTGCAGAAATGTTTAATGAAAAGTTTGCACAAATCAAAATAGATATTCGAGGTGACACTTTTGAAGTATGGTAATATTCCTTTTGCAATAAGCGTTCTCATTAAACGAGATAGATATGTAATAAGAAATCGTCAAAAAAATGTTTGGTCGGTAATTAAAAAGATATTGGTATGTAATAGGAAAATATGCAACATAATTCATTAATGTCTTCCAAGGAGAGACTAGAATTATGTGTGATATATTGTTGACATTTTCACTGGACATGAAAATGAAAAGAAAAGATGAAAAACGTGATTATAAATAGATGAAAAGTTCGGGCATTCGTTTTACTGTAATAAAGAGAGAAACAAGAAGAAAAAATACATAAAAAAAGTCTTCATCAGGATGAAAAAAAAGGACCTTGGTTAGAGCAAAGAACTGAAAGTTCGTTGTTCTATTGAGATTTATTCCTTTATTTGGAACATTTCATTTGATATTGTCTCGCAGCTTCTTGCTTTGTCAAGGATCCTGTTGATGTCAGAAAACTTCTGGGTCTAGTTGGTTATAACCGTATTTTTGTAAGGAATTTTTCTGACATCGCTGATCCGCTAACCAATTTGTTGAAGAAAACTGTTCCTTTTATTTGGACTCCTGAAACACTTTCTCTGAAGTGTATTGTCTCAATTCCCTGTTGCTGCTGATTCGCCGACCATCCAGATGAAAATTTCAAATGTAAATCGTCTGTGAAATTAATGCAATGATTTCGTCAAATTAAGCTTTCTATTTCAGATGACTGCACCGAGGATGGAAAAAAAATCGTTCTCCTGTGCGTGCGTTTTCTAACATTGAGCATAATATATATTTTCATCTTCATTTCATTTCTAGATTTCCTTTGTTGCTAATTTCGGAATTGTTTATTATTTCAGGTAATGGATTATTAATACAAAATTGGTGCATAAGACTGAGGCACGAAAAAACCTATTGATCCGATCATCACGGACATATAATAATTTCTATTGAGAAGCAGAAAAACTAATCATTAAATGTGTGCGACTTGAAAAGAAAATACTAAAATAAATTACTATAGAGAGGGACAGAATATATAAATGAATAAACAAAAATTACAGCTCATGACTTCTCTCTTATGCTAACTGGAGGCAAATAACAAAACACACGTAACTACCACTTGATTGCTGTCGTTAGTGAAATAGTCAGGTGTGCGTATACCCGTGTTGAGCAATCCGACCGCAAATTTAAATAAGATATTTCTACACACGCACACACACATGCATATATATATATATATATATATATATATATATATATATATATATATATATATATATATATATATTGAAAATTGAAGGGGGTCCTATCAGCCAGGAGACATTTATCGGTGCGAGTGAAAGGATAATACCTTATTCCCTTTTATGTACTTTTATTGTAGCCGCGTCGTTTCAAGGCACAAAAAGTCATATTTTCAACTTAACAAAAAAAAGATAAAACAAAAGTTAAAATTACAAACTCGGAATTCAACTTGAGTTCGACTTTAACTCACGAGAGATACAGAGGTGTTGGAAGACTGCGTGTTTAACTGCGGAACGAGTTGTTTAATGAAGAGTGATTCTAAAATATTTAAATGCTGTTTGCTTTGGGGATTGGCCTATAATTTCAGGATCTTTGTAATTCATGCCATATTTACATGCTTGTTATGTCACGTATACATGAAATCAGGATTATATATATATATATATATATATATATATATATATATATATATACTATATATATATATATATATATATATATATATATATATATAATATATACTATATATATATATATATATATATATATATCATACTTGGTTTGTCAAATAAGTGTACTGGAGGTTCTTGAAGGCTTCAGATGCATCAGCTTAAGGATATTTGAATGACTGTATTTTGAATGATTGTAGTATCCTGATCTTTTATCAACTTATTTTGTCAGATAATGTGCAATAAAACTGAAATACACATACGACACATTTTAATTCTATTAAAACGATTCAATTATTTCTATCCATTCACAGGAGTCCTCCACATAACGAAAAGCTGACCAATATCTGTTTGTGGTGAATATTCTCTTATGAATATAAATGAACGCTTTGGGTATAACGTGACCACATTCTCTATAAAACAGCGTCATAATATGAAAGGTTCATAATAAAATCCCAATTTAGATTATAGGTATGAAAATTGCTTTCTCCATTAATAGATGCATATCTATTTCAATTTAGCGGCTTTCGAATGAATTTGTTATGATAAACAGCAAATTACTTTGATATCAAAAAGTAGACAGATTTCAAAGGAAGTCGGAACATATCCCCATAAAACAGAGTGCTCGAACAATGATGTAGTTCCAATAAGTTGATAGTTTGCATATTCCTTGATCCCTGCAATGGGATAAGTGGCATGTAAGAGAATGCCAATTATTACATTTACAAAAATGCTAAACACTTGCTTCACTGGTGAACAAGTTTACAGAGATAACTATACTCTGTTTTTTTCCATCTGTCCATCCGCCGGTGGTGTTTGCGCATGGTAACACTGCCTCCAGGGCTTTAAATAATATCCTATTTCGAATATTAACGGTGTAATTCGCACACAGTAAAGTATTATAACACTGTTTCAGTTGCAAATGTACACCCAGAATATCTTATTACCTAGAAAACTTACACATAGCGTAACTATTAATGCTCAGGACGCAGTGTTACCATACGAAAATACCACAGGCGGATGGACAGATGGAAAAAAACAGAGTATAGTATCATCAGGGGGCTTGGTTATTTCCATTCCTATGTAATCATCTTTTATAAGGATTTCACTGTCCTTGGCAGTGAATTTTGAAATATGCGTTCATACAGCAGTCAGTGAAAGATTAATGTCACGGACAGCATAGTTTACATAGAAATACTCAGTTTGCACCTTTCGGGAGCGTTTCGTTATTTTCCTATATTCTTAAGTATATAATGATGCAGGATGGACAAAATATGATAAGATAAAACGGAACCTATAATAATAATGATAAATTAAATATTAGAAATTCAAGATAACCTAAAGTTCTAAATTAAATAAATAATAAAAGCGGCGCTGCAACAGTTTCTTACTATTTTAAAATATTTCCAAATACCCGCATGTATTTCATAAACATGTCTCCGAAATGCAAAGGATCCGTTAAATATGCATTTAGTTTGCTCCAGTTCCAACTTTCCAACATAATGAATAAGTAGCAACTGGGGAGAAATTCATATTTCTCAGCATTAGGCCAAGCGAGTTGGATCGTGACCCCTGGGTGGCTGAGCATCATCCTAACTACACTTGCATACTTGAAACAGGCCATGGTGGCAACTGACTTGAAATTGAAGCTTCCCAAGAATAAGGTGTTCATTCAAAAGAAGTTAACAGTGGTAATGGAAAACACACAAAGACGAGATAATTTATTAGAGAAACAGATAAATTGACAAATAATTAAGTATATACGTAAATAAATCAATAGCTAAATCCGTAAGTAAAT
Source organism: Macrobrachium nipponense (assembly GCF_015104395.2). Classification (NCBI taxonomy): domain Eukaryota; kingdom Metazoa; phylum Arthropoda; class Malacostraca; order Decapoda; family Palaemonidae; genus Macrobrachium; species Macrobrachium nipponense. The sequence goes on from NC_061109.1 coordinate 4,696,719, forward strand.
TATTTAAATGCAAGGAGAATTATTGTAGAATAGTAAAGCGATTAATCATTCCCTGAATTTCTGAAATTCCAATTGAACGACATCCTCAGGGGAGCCTGTTCCACAGTACTATTGTTTGAGGAATAAAGGACAGTTGGAACAGTTCGACAGCGATACCCATTTATTGTGCATTTATGCTGCTGGTCAGCGAATCTCCTTGCTCTCCTCAGGAAAAGGGGATCAGGATCAACTGTGAATGTGAAATACCTCCGTCAAAATACGATTTAGAAAATATTTACAGACATAAGACCATCCATTCTAAGTTAAAAATGCTAATATCAAGAAAGAAAAACCTGTCACGACAAACTACTCTATCAAGAAGAGGTGACTCTATGGCAGAAGCAGACATCCAAATTGGAGAACAGTAATCAGGTAAAAAAACTTTCCCTGATGTTTCTCAAAAGGGAGATGTGGGTCAAAAGTTACACCTAAAATAGATAAAACTTCGGACTCATTTAGCAGAGCCCCATCCACCTGGTGTTCAGTCTCATATCCCATCGACTACATCATTCACTTATCAGGTCAATGTCAATGTCCTGCATGAGGCCGAGACATCTTCATTTCTGATAAGTGGAGACTTTACTATGCTCTGCATTAATCTGATAGAAAATTTGACATGAATGAGTGTTAACATTAATTTAATAGAAAACGCAGCATGAATGACCGTTAACATTTATCATGGTTAGTTTTCAATTACATATATGACTGCACCTTCACTGTAGGTATCTGAAATAGCGGGTGGGAGGAAAGTTTTCTGCTGTGTAGGTTCATACCAGACTCAAGGGTTGAATGTCGAAAGTGACTGGGTAATTTGCTAACATTACAAATGGCTTTTAAATTTATATAAATTCTGAAATTGTTACTGTAAATATTGTAAGTTTATTCCAGTTGATAAGTTCAACAAATCAAAACATGGGTTATGTGATGTTTGTATCTTGCATTTTGAAGAGATTTCTTTCTTGTCTCTTTAACAATTTAGGCACGAAAATTAATTTTGTCATATATGGGGAAATGCTTTAAATTCTCGACTAATCCCATTTTCACTCATAAGTGCCTCTTTCGTTTTTGTTTCCGCTATACCCTAACTAAGTAAAACATCTCCAATATATATATATATATATATATATATATATATATATATATATATATATATATATATATATATATATTATATATAGTTTATATATACATATATATATATATATATATATATATATATATATATATATATATATATATATATATATATATATATATATATATATATATATATATATTAAAGAAGAAAGTAAAAGTGCTGGTGAATTGTGATGCATCAGCTTTCTTGGCTTGAAGACAGAGAAAGCCTAGCGACAGCCTTCTTCGAAGAAGGAATTGATGAGTATGCATTTGTGAGGCCGAGGCCTGTACAACCAGTTGCTATGGGACTTTAAGGTTTGGCTGATAACTATGTGCATTTGTGCGTGTAGTGATGGGTCCAATCGCCCGATACTTAGTGAGAAAAAGTCACACGCTCCCGAGACAAGGTTAAGAATGGTTCAGAGGAGACGAGGTGTTGAAAGAAACCCATCGAAGAGGTAGGGCACATTTAAAAGACTTAGGAACAGTTGCCTTTTGAAAAAGAGACAAGTGTGGGATGTGTATACATTTATTTAACATTAATTGATTAAATGTGTGTTGAGGAATATAATGGATATGTCTCTTTGTTTCATGGGTCCCATGTCTTATTATTCTAGAGACGGGATTCTCTAAAGACTTAACTATTGAAATGT
>NC_061109.1:4709029-4719029 GCF_015104395.2 Macrobrachium nipponense
GGATAGATGGCTGTTGTCAATGGTCAGTTTTCTGCCCACTTACCATAAGAACTTTAGAGTCTAAGGACAGTTATTTTTTTTAAGACAGATAAAACCACATTAATCTTTTAAAAAAGTTTCATTAGTGATATTATGTATCCTCAGTACCAGTCATTATGGAATAAAAGAGTCCCTATGGAACTGCCAGATATTTAAATACCTTATTTACTTGAAAGTGATGTGGTACTTGGAAATATAGAGCGAAAGATGCTAGTGAAAACATGTAAATTAAAATATTTCAACTGCTTATACTACTTCTACTGCAATTTATTATTGATAAATCACGTATCTAGTTTCAAAGATTAAGACAATGTAACTCAAAGATGTAGCCATTTGACATTTTAAGCTATTAGGTTACTGATGGAAGGAGTCATATAGTCTATTCGGTCCACATCTTATGGGCTAACGTGCATCAATGCAGTGTTTATGTATACATAACCTATGGTAAAATTATTCCTGTTTTGGACAATGACCATCTTTTGCAAATTAGTCAGCTTAATAAAGAATAAAGAACTATGAGAATTTTTCTCTAATTTTCTGTTAGGAGAGGCTAACACTGGCACAACTGCATGGAGGTTAAGATAAGCAAAATTTATGTCAATGGTAAACAATAAGGCAATTTCTCATGACAGTTGAAATTAATGATTTGTCCGCTATTCTTTCAAATATTTTAACATATGAAAATATCTGAAAGGAGGAGAAGAGAGAGAAGTCAGGTAAATTGCAATTTACCTGACTACTGACAGAGGCAGCTGCTGGGGACGTTAGAAGAGGAACCTTGATTTGATCGTACGCGACAATGCAAAGCCAAGACCAGAGCATTTTTAATGAATTTAAAGAAAGGAAGTGGAATGGAGGAAAAGTGAAAGACTAAAAAACGAATGCGCTAAGGGCTAAAAAAAACTTTAATAATGCCTGCAGTGCACCACACAAGGTGCAATGACAGCACTAACACCTACGGGAGAAGGGGAAGGAAACTATGCCCTGCTGAAAGTGAGTCAATTATCAAAAGGCAAAAAAAGGAGAAAAGGAAACATGAATGAGATGTCAAAGCTGCTCCTTGCCATTGGAATTCTCTCCTTGTATACGATAACCGGCATATTCTCAAAACCATTATACCACTTAACTTTTATTGTAATATTTTTACTATGGCGAAATAGATATTTTTTATAGTAACGCTTGGAAATCGCTATCCCGTATGTGATGTTAAATGTTTGCGTATTATATATATAAACTGCCTTACGTACGTACATACATTTAAATACGTGTGGCTGTGTTTGAATGGGTGTAATTGAGCGCTAAAACTATCCACATTTATCGATTCCATATTTCCCAACAATTTAGAGATTTCTCAATTGCTCACTTTACAAGGATACGTTTCGCTTTAGTTCTGTCGTTTAAAAATGGAAATAAGGTGTTAAAAATATTCCCCAATATTATGGGGAATCTGGACTCTTTCTGCCTCTAGAGCTTCAGAAGAATAGCGGTAGAATTTCCCTTATTCGTATTTTTTTCTAATTTCATGCTTTAACAAATCATAACATCCGGGAGAATTGCCAAAATTTTGAGAGAGAGAGAGAGAGACGATAGAGAGAGAGAGAGGAGAGAGAGAGAGAGAGAGAGAGAGAGAGAGAGAGAGACTTTCTTTTCTGCAATATGTCTTTTAAAAGCGACTCATAGATTTGTAAATCTTATGTAAGCTTGTAAATAAGATAGAGAGAGAGAGAGAGAGAGAGAGAGAGAGAGAGAGAGAGAGAGAGAGAGAGAGAGAGAGAGAGAGAGAGAGAGAGAGAGAGAGAGAGAGCAAAAACTTTTTTTTTTAATAATGTTTACATAACTAAGCTCAAGATGCAAACATTGTAAGATATAACTGAAATTATTGGAATGGTGTTTTCTTTAGGAATTATCATATTTCTACCAGAAAACCATCTTGACGAATATGATGTTTTTATTTTATTATTATTTCAGTTTTCTTGCATCACTCATCGTTCTTCTGAGAGGAGCAAATATTTGTTTGATGAGTTGTTTATATACCAATGGTTTCGTATGATCTGTTATGAGTAATGTACAGGATCTATCTCTAGTAGATCTTGCCATAGTTGGTATTAGTGACTGAATTTATTACATGTGACTATTGCGTCATCACACAACATATCGCTCTTAATAATATACTTTTTTATTGACACAAAGAGCTACATATAATAAATTGTGCTCAATAGATAAAAGACTGCACAACTGATTGACAACTATGTCCGTTAATTAATTTCATTTTGTTTTCAGATGTGTATTCATACCATATCTCATACAAAACACGATAAATGTTTTAAATCCCTGAACATTGTTTACTTTAAACATTCCATATAGTTCGTATTATGACTATGACAACATTTATCTCTACTAAATGAGTCATGTTTCTACTAAATGAGTCATGTTTCTGAAGATGTTATCATTTAGGTCTTTCAAGTTGATTTAAAATATTTACTATGCAAAATAAATTTTCAAAAGAACCTGTTTTATTAATTTTATAAGTAGCTGTTTCTTTTATGTCGTCTGATAAAACATACAGCATACAAGGAAATTAATACAATCTCGTGGAAATATTTTCAAAAAGGCAAGACTATTAGAAATAAATAGTTCCAGAATAAAAAAAAATATAACAAAGCTTATGCTTAGGAAAGAGACAATGATAAGAGACAATGATTGTTAGATTACGTATTAGTTCAGAGTAGCAGAACGAGCAAGGCGATTTATGTAAAGGTAAGAAGACGCGTAGCTGGCGGTTCTTTGACCATCTTCTGGCGGAAGCTAAAGTTTAAACAGATGGAAGTTTAGGTTGGACAGGAGGGAGAAAATGTTACTGTAAGGGCCATCGAATGTTGATGATTTTGAAAGTAAAATGTCTTGAAAAGCAATGTTTCAGAAATTATTATAAACGCAAGATATAGTACATAAAATTACCAACATGGTACTTTCCAAATTTTTGCATCCATCATCAACTACTTTTGATGTACCGAAGAAAATATTTTATGCTACTGTTCCATATTTGTCCGATTCAAAATTAATTTTAAACCTCACTCGAATAATTGAACAGGAAATTCCCTGTCTTAAAGTCTTAAAGTCAGGCTTGTGTCGAATAATCCTTGCACTATTCGATCGTTTTTTAACTTTAAAGATCGCCTTCAGCCCTTCATGAGATCCAACGTTATTTATAAATTCACATGCCCTGGATGTCCGGGCTCTTACGTTGGATCGACTCGGAGGTTGCTGAGGGGTCAGATATTGTAGCCATTCATGGCCTTTAGCTTCCGTACAGGTTAGAGGATAAAACAACCAGAATTTTCCAATATCAGAAACCACTCTATAATATGCAAGACTGAAATTCAAAAAGAACATTTTACAATAATTGATTATGTTAAACATCCTGACCAACTAACAACGCTGGAGTCGTTATATATTAAAAGACTGGTGCCCTCATTAAACGGTAATTTGTCCTCGTCACCTTTGTACCTGGCATAGTTGTCGTCGCTTCTCTCTGCCAACTGTAACTCATTCCATCTTCACCTCTGATCATGGACTGTTTGGTGTTTTTAGTAGTCTCTCTTTTTTTATTTACTGCTCTTTTTAATCTTTTTTAGACTTTTATTTTTTTTAAATTGTGAATTCCTTATAATTTTATATGATTGTTTATAATATGTCTTTGTATTTTATTCACAGACTGATGATATATGTGCTAAACGTATCATATGCAATAAACTTGGCCTTTTAAATCTCGTATCATGGACTCCTGGACACTTTATAATTGAATGCTGAAGTACCATATATATATATATATATATATATATATATATATATATATATATATATATATATATATATATATATATATATATATATTATATAACACACACACACACACACACACACATATATATATATATATATATATATATATATATATATATATATATATATATATATATATATATATATATATATATATATATATATATATTCTATTACATCGCAGTGATTCATATACAAGCATTAAGTTGTGAATATCCTTCAATTAATATCCAATTCACTCTACTTCGGAAAAAAATATATTTTCATATAAACTGAAGGGGAATTTAGTTGATCATAATTTCGTCGTCTCGTTCGGTCCTACTAGACGAAGAACTTATTATCAACTAACGGTTAACGTATATGAAATTATATTATTCCCAAAGTAGCGCAATATGGATATTAAAGGATATTTGTATCCTAAGGTCTGTATATGAATTACGGTGGTGTGATAGAATTTATCTATAATATGGCTACGTGTGATGTCTAACAATTACCTCAATTAAAGCTTTAAGGGAAAATTAGTGTTTACTTAATTAGTTATTTTACGTAAATTCAGAAGTTATATAAGGGAGCTCAAGCACTGGCTAATTGGCACCTTGTTTACGTTAACTGACAAAGTAATGATGCCATAGTCATCCAGATTAGAGCTCCCTTATATAAGTCTTCAGATTTTATGTAAAATAACTAATTAAGTAAACAGCGATATTGTCTATGTGTCGGTGTCAGGATCAGTCGTTTTATTTGAACGATCCTGGTTGGGTAGTTTTCCTGATTCTCCTGCTTTTCGATATTTTCGTCTACATGACGAGTTTACTTTTGTCACAGTGTGAGTGACTGAGTCAGTCAGGTTCTGGGTGGCAGACAGACAGGTTCTTGGCAATACTCAGCAAAGAAGGCAGTAGCTGAATGCCAGTATGGTTACTTGATTTGAGCAGCAGGTATTGGTCACCTGTTGTATTTGGCAGTTGAAGCAGTTGCAGAGTGGTTACTAGACTTTAACAGCAGGTATTGGTGACCTGATGTTGTCCTCGGCAGCTGCTGGATGTAGTCACCTGTGGAGCAGTGTATCCAGTGAGACGGCCAACCAGTTGTCTTTTCGACTTCGCTGCAGTCATGTGTATTTTTGGATGTGTTCCGGTCAGCAGTCATGGGCTGTTGTGGTGACTTGACGGTGATTGTCTGGTGATGTACTACATCCTCTTTGACAGTGGAGACTGTCTTGATGTCTCTATAGATAATGTTATTTTTGTGTGTGGTGCTGCCTGAAGTTCTGGTATTACCTTTGAGGTATTGTTGTTAATGTTATTTATACTGTGTATGTAATTAAATGTCTTATTATTGGTGCTGTGTGAATTTAATCATTCTTTATGCTGCTTTGGTAATTTATCACTTGTTATTATTATGCTGCCTATTTTTTATGTTTACTGATTTATTCAATTGAACATGTTATTGTGCATGATGATTGTTTATTTAGTGTGGAGCAAGTGTATGGCTCAGAAATTGATTTGCTATTTAAATGTATACTTTGGTAGATCTAGGGTACCTATCCACGGCGGCCCAGACTATGGCAGTTGCGGTTTTTCTATGCAGTTTTACCTACTGAACAAGAGTGTTAAGTAATATTTATTCGGGCGACTGTAATTAACCCCCAGGGGCCAGTACTAAACACAGCGAAATACATTGGACGCCACAATCCCAGGTAGATGTTGTATCCGCGGTTTCGTTTCTTGCAGTAATTCTAAAGAATAGTTCTTCACGAACTGCAAGGAACGTAACCGCGGATACGACATCCACTAGGGGTTGGGGCGTCCAATGTATTTCGCCGTATGAGCTTGATAAATTTTTACCTTGAATTTTTCCTAATTCGGGAGAGGTGTTTCCTCTACGGAAATGTTTACTTTTAATGAGCCCTCTAGCTTACTTTCTTACGCAAACAAAAGCAGTTCCAGTTACTTATTATTGGCTGAGAGGTGTAAAATCGTTATGACGTCATGGGTTTCATAACCAATTACGAACGACTTTAGTCGAAAACTAAGTTTCACTAGCATTTCAGCTGAGTAATAAAGTTACCTGTACAGTGTCCACTAGTATCCTTGTTTGACTGAATGCTCGAATAATGAAGCAAAAACCGGCATTTTGTCTTCCTGTAGGTATGGCAGAGGCAGTGGCTGACCCTTCTGGCATTAATTTTGACAAAGACCTTCGATTTCCTACCGATTGTTTGCAGTGCAATGTGGGTTACGGTGAATTTTATCATTATTTTTCTAGTGGTGGTAAAGAAGTTGTTATTGAAATGCTCAAAGACATAATTTAATTCTAAAGCGAAAAAACTGTGAGTATTTGTCGGATTGACTACAACAGCAACGCCTTTAGGTGTGATTGGTCTGTAGTGACGAAAGGATGTCGGCGTAAGCGATGTAATTTTAGTGTTTCCTTGTCTAAAGGAATGTGGTTTGAAAAATCCCATCTCTGTTTTGAAGTTAATCTAAAGTTTCCCGGGCCGCGCGACACCCAAATCTATCCGTCACGGTAAGTAGCCTTACTGTAACCCTTGTGGCTAGAGCGCGCAGCGCAACATTACCTCTTGCCATTACATGCCGTGCTTGCCAAGAATCTTTAATTATACGGATAAGGCGTGAAGCGCCGTTCCGCCACGGGCTTACTGACAGCACACATAAATCGATCGTCGCGGATATGTAGTCGCTCCCTACTTTGTTTGTTGTTGTTTTGGTATCGCCGCCACATTGGTTTTGGTGTTCTTCCGCCGATTTCGGTCGGCGGTCGAGTGGGCCCGTGAATCTGTAGGTGCTCCCAATTATTATTGCTGCAAAGCACTCCTTTCTGGTATTTCCCCACACAAAACCCCCGATTCCCAACTGGGGACCCCCAAGCTTTTTGGGTGGAAAAGGGGGTTAAAATATTTTAGTACTGGCCCCGGGGGGTTAATAACAGTCGTCTGAATAAATATTACTATAAATTCTTGTTCAGTAAGTAAAATAACACAGGAAAACGTCAATTGCCATAGTCTAGGCTACCGGTGATTGCTTCTGTAGAAATACCTATACTTTGAATTGGATGTTCATTGATTTTTCACTGCTGCTGTTAATCATTTACTTTTGTTTGTTGTTCTGTCTGCGAATATGAATTATCTAATGATTCATTTATTTGACTTTAAATGTTAATGATCATTTAATGTAGTTTCGTCGCCTAGAACCTGTAGTCATTTGTAAATATGTACATATATATGTAATAAATTAGATTTAAGGTATTTCTGATTTTTTTTCACACCCTCTTCTGTGGTATGTCTGTATCTCTGGCCATTTCAGTCCCATATTTGAATTTTCATTGAAAGAACCTGATGACATAACAGTCGGTCTCTATCTGTAGCTATGTTACCGAGATATTTCACATTAACTTAACGCAACAAGTTTTTCTCACTGACACAGCCTTGCTTCGGTATAACTTGTAATGGAAAGAAATTAAGCAAAAATAAAATAAAAAAAAAAAAAAAAAAAAAAATAACGGAAGATATGAGAAATCTCTTCTGCGAGATCCATCAAAACTTCCTGCATCCTTCAGAAGAAAACCGCTGTTGTCGACATAAAAGTGCAAATGATTTCGGCACCAACTGTGATTGGGACTTACTCTCTTCTCCAAGTCTTCCTGCTTTCGTTTGGTAGGAATATTGGTTCGGCTAAAAGCCCTCTGCGTGAAAAAACGTCTGCAATTCCTATCTTAACCGTTTCTATTTTTTTTTTTTTATATATAGCTGATAACCATCGATGTTTAAAGTTTGAAAATGAAACTATGAAATTTTCAACAAAACTATTAATATCAAATTTAATCATAATTGCAGGCTTATGATGATACTACCATTCTTCAGCGGAATTTGTCCTTTAATATGTTAAACAGTTTGAAAAGCATAACCTCGTTAATTGAGGACAACATTATAAAACCAAGTGTGAAAGGGCATATATGTCCCTGCTGCACCTTCTACATATGAGCAAAGAAAGAAATAAGGTTCCATCGCCTAGTTAAGTAGAATCATTGAATTTTTTTTTTCTTCAATATACATTGAATAAATTTTTTGCACACCCTGAAGTTGGCGAATATCATCTAAATTATATGAAGTAAAGATCTTTATCTTTGAAGAGGAAGTGTTGGTTGTGTGGAGCTGCTTTCAGCTGTAGTTTTATGAATATATGAGTTTTTGTTTTGATTGTATGAGTTGGCCTTATAACCTCATATATATATATATCTATATATATATATATATATATATATATATATATATATATATATATATATATATATATATATCTATATATATATCAATAGAGGGATCCACAGTAATATCCTTGTTTATCTAGATATAATATGTTTATACAAAGCTTAAAGCTTTCGTCCATCCTCCTGTGGACTTGATCACTAAGCAAATGAGACATGTATTGGTGAAGAATTCCAAATAAACATAAACAAACAGACAAAGAACATTAACAAGGTTAAAAAATTCGAACAAGTCATTGGGTCGTTTGCCTTTCCATAATTCGCTGTGATCTACGAGGCGGGACAAAGCGCCGGTCTTTCTTCCTGAATGACATCTTGACGGTCGTTAACCAAAAAGGTAGTTTGTAGATTAGGCTCTGGAACGGGCGAAGGATGGTTATTTACATTATCAGATTGAAGGAGGCTGTACACATTTCTGAAGTTCTTTATTCTGGCCCTTTTGCAAATTTCTTCACTCAAAAGTAAATTGTTCTGTATGCCAGTATTCCCCTCAAAAGTGTCATTCAAAGTGATGAAAGCTCCTTCCACAATTCTCCTAGTGGTCCTATCCGCACTCTTATAAATAACTTTTCCTCCCTTGAAGTCGATGGCATGATCGAAATCCCAAGTATGCTTGGCAATGGCGCTGTAAACGTTGCCCAAACGGCAAGCTGCAACATGTTCATGTTTCCTCTGGTCCAGGGAACGACCGCTTCCACCAATATAGCATTTGTCACAATTTTTACATCTTATAGTATAGACTCCAACATCGGTGTTTGGTTTTCTGCAACTGTTTTTGATGATTTTCTTTTTAAGAGTATTAGGGTATTGAAAAACTACGCTATACCCATGTCTTTCTTTTCTAAGATTATTGGAAACTTTTTTCAGGTCATGATTATAAGGAAGGGGAAGGCATTTAAAATTAGCAGTCGAACAGCGTTCCCTTGGATTACATACTTCTGGCAAATGATGTTATTTGCAACCCTGATGCAGACTCTCTCTCTCTCTCTCTCTCTCTCTCTCTCTCTCTCTCTCACCTTATTTTCTGAAAAAAAATATTAACAAATTATAAACTCCATGTACATTATTTACCCGTTTGAAAGTGTGATTTATTTTTAGGAGGCTACACGAAAAGAAGAAAAATGTAAGAGAAAGGGATGAGATTGCTGTCCCTACGCCTTTTTATTGACAACAGCAGACACTGGCACCCATCTACCACTGGCGCGACCGGTGGGTAAAGAGTCGAAGGTGTAGGGTGAGAGCGGTCTGTGAAAGCAATGCAACACCCACTTTGCCTGATTACTCTGCCACGATGGTAAACTGTTAATCTCATAAAATGTGACGGTATGTACGTGAGAACGTTTACGAACATGAAAGAGAGAGGGAGAGGAAACCATTATGTTTGCGTAGAGAAATTGACGTCAGAAAATACTGGAATGTAAGTATATTTCCAATTAAGTCCTCTTTTTAGTATAAGAATAAAAAAAATATATATATACACTCTCAGATTTAGGGATTTCACACTATTATCTCCTTTCTCTCTCCTTCTCCTTAAGTTGAAGTATTTTCCTTGGAAAAGAAATACACCATTTGATCTCTCTTTCTCACTTTTAGGTGCCGGACTCTCATTTAAGGTAAAAAAGCAGGTTAATTTCTTGAGATTATGCCAAAAGACCAGTAAATTTCGTCTGCCTTTATCATGTTCTATTTATTCGTCATTTCCTTCCTTCTTATTTAGAGTTTTCATGTTGTTTTCTTGCAATTTACGTCGCTGTCTTTTTCAGTATCCTTGTTTATATAACAATGGCGGCTGCAATATGCTTAAGTTCACTAATCGAACGACCAGTGGTGT
>NC_061109.1:4721529-4724029 GCF_015104395.2 Macrobrachium nipponense
TGGGATACGTAAACCCCCCCCCCCCCCCCCCCCTCTCCCTCTCTCTCTCTCTCTCTCTCTCTCTCTCTCCACAGCTCTCACCTTGCATAGAAAATGCAATAACCGGATTATTTGATGATATAGAATATCATTGTTCCGTTGTCCCTCGGAAAGAAAGAGACTTGACATGCATAAATTCCATCATTTCATATTCACAGACAGCAATACCAAGTAATGAATTCATATTTTAGGATCATCCTCCTTGCCTCAGTATTTCCTGCCAAAAGTCGTGTTTAGAAAGGATCAAATTCTTTATTTGTCTTTATCCAGAGGAAAGGGGTAAAAAAGCCATTTTTTTTATCGAGTGGCACCAGAGCATTAATAAAATGTGAATCCTCACTCATAGGTCCCGTCAAACTAAATATCCTTTTGCGTAATTTGATATTTTGTCGTTCTTCATTTCTTATTGGGCAAAATGGCAGCGTTGGTTTCATTCCACATTCTCCTGGTAAAGGAGAAACACGTAAGTGCTGCTTTCAGCAAACTTACAAAGTAAATGCGTCTTCTCCTCTCAATATTTAGACGTCTCATTCTACAGCAGCTGAATTGTGCATATTAGTCTTTACGCGAAGGATTTACCATTCAAGTAAATCGAGAGGGAATCTAAACAACTGTAGTCTTAATTCTCGTAAGAAAATATAACCCATAAAAGTACAAAGTGAATTCAGTTACTTGTAAATGTATGGAAGAGTGCACACTCATTATTCAGTAAGGCAATATTTATGTGCCAGTAGTTAGTGGGTGTTTGTTTTTGTTAAAATATGGTTCACTGTGTATGTCAGTAGGGTTATACAATGATACAATCTGCATAAAATTTACTAGTTTCTCTTCCTCCAGGTTTTGTATTTCCTAACTAAGTACAAGCTCAAAGATGAAGAGCAGTAATGAAATAAAATGGTTTACTTTCTTCACATGGCCATTACTAAATCTTCAAATATGAAAATGCCATATTTGAAAGGGTGGCGCTGACCCAGAGAACTCATAGATTTTATTTAATACACTAAACAAAATTATTAATGTTTCATAACATAAGTAAGGTTAGATGAATTCCAACCCTTTGCGGCTTCACATTACTCCCAAAGGCATCTGAAAGTCTGTGGTTTAATCATTGAATGAATTCATCAGAACCGGCCTAAGGTATAAGCGAACTAAACGGATGCTTGGGGGTCCCCACGCCATCAGGGGCCCCAAAGAGCGTTTGGAAACTATTAAGAATTAATTAAAATTTGAAAAACAAAAATAAATAAACAAAATAACAAAGAAGTAAAAATTAGTTATGAGCTGCCATTGTAGTCTCGCCTATATTTATGTACTCGGTGGTGTAACTGCAAATCCAGTTAAATAATTTGTGAAGTCAAGATTAATTGGCCAACAGACCTGCTGTCATGTTCTCGTACTTACAAATAAAAGTTCTATATGCCACACAATACAGCACTCTGAAATTTTTAAAAATGCAAATAAAATTGAACAATGTTATAATTTTGCTATCACTCTATAGTTAGCGATGCCTATATAGTACATGAAATGATCATATATTCAAGCCCAAGTAATAGTTGAGCATCGGTGGTGGTCTCTGGGGGAGGCCCCCCAATTCAATCCTACTTAGGTCCCCATAAAGGGCCTGGAATGAATTCATGCAAAGATTCCACTAAGATTCGTATTAATAAAAAAAAAAAAAAAAAAAAAAAACTCGAAAATAACAGAATTTACGGATGAAATTTTAAGCTCCAAAACTACAACCGACTTCGAAGCTTGGAATAGAAGGATTGGAATATAAAATTTAGCCCAAAGACCAATCCCAAGGACCTACTGGGTTATTTAGAGGTAAATAGGAAGTTAAGAATACAAAATTTTTAAACCATCCAGTTCCACCATGAATAAAACTATTAGGCGGTAGTGAAAAGTAACATTGGCGAAAACCTGGAGTAGTTTATACCCCAAAATTGGCTCTGTGATCTCATAAGCAGCAAATATATACAAAGAAGATCTTGATATTCCCTTACTCCAGACTTCTCTTATAGGGTTACATTATTATTGTCTCTATTATCTTTATGTGGTCACCTTTAGCTTCATACCTTTATCAAATTTAGTAGGAAGGCACAGTCACGTTCCCAGATTGTTAGCTTGTAGCCCACCACGTGGCAAACCCATGTGGTACGCCTACCTGAGAACAATGCTTCTTCATGGTGGGGTGTGAAGGGCGGCAATTGCATACAGACAACTTCAAGGTTTTTGTTTATGGTGTTGGCGTAGTCAGTCATCTCTTTAGGGTTACTAGTGTGAGTGAGATGCAAGCAAAAGTGTACGTCAGAAGGTAACTGGTTTATTCATTCAAAATTCACAAACATCAACGGCTCATGCGAGCCACAAAGTAGTCCTGTCCTACCGACATAGTGAAGAATGGGATTAACTTTGGGCATCTGGGTTTCTTCATAGATGCAAAATGACAGACATAAAATAT
>NC_061109.1:4729029-4744029 GCF_015104395.2 Macrobrachium nipponense
TTCTTTTTTATGCAGATTATATTTCTTTTTAGATTCCAGCCATGATCGTTATGAGACTTGAATATTCCCTCCAAAGCACTGAGATATATTTCGATATTTTAAGATATCCTCTTTATTTAGTTCTGCAAATACTCTGTAGTCAGTGCCCTCTCATTAAATAACCAGGTACCATCGATTAAGTTTACTTTAGAATTGGAAAAAGACAATTGCCTCCCTGTCTTAGATGTTTTGATACATAAAAAACCATTTCAATGTAAATTCAGCATTTATAGGAAACCAACCAAGAACTTAACTTATTTCCATTTTTATTCATGCCACCATCTTAATATCAAAACATTAATTTTTTCTTCTATGTTTTTATGAGCATTGGGCATTGTCAGTCCCCAATATTTAGATAAAGAAATTAAAATACATAAGGAATATAGGGAAAGATTTATGTTATCCTTCACGTATGTTAGATATTTGCTGTAAAAAAAACACAAAACGTTTTATAGTGTAAGTAATACGAAGAAAGAAACTGCTAAAAGTATTCTCAGCTTGCCTTATTTTAACGGTTTTTAAACCATAAAATCATCGTTTTTTCCTATAATAATACACTAAAAGGAATGTTAATAAAAAATGGCCCCAGGGAAAGCAACAACATAATATATAATATTCCATGTTTGGACTACCCCTCTTTTTATGTCGGTAAATATAGCAAGGGCTTAGAAGTAAGAATCAACCAGCATACACATTCTGTCAAAACTGGGCAAACATCCAATGCAATATTCATTCACTTAAATGAAAACAACCACCAGATATTTTGGATTAGCAGTTCAGTAAATGCAAGATCAAATGATGTCTTATTACGAAATCTTTTAGAATCTGCCATTATACAATTTACTTCCCATTGTAATTTCAATGTCAGTCGTTGCCTGCTTCATTTAAATCTTTATATATGTAACTTGCTTAAGAATGACTTCAAAGATACAATCAAAGACTTAAATGCAAATTAGCTGCCTTATAGATATTTTCTTTGTATATGTATGTTTGATATATATTTTATGAATAAGTTTATTTCGCAAAAAAAAAAGTTTGTTTATCAAAAGCTTGAATGTAGTCAGTTGCCGCCCTGTATAATCCTTTAATTGTCTTCTTTTTCTAAACTTCATGAATTGTACCCATGTTTTGTTTGGGAAAGTTACTAATCCTCCAGGTGTGATGGATTCTAGTGACTTGTTTCCTTCATAATCCCTATCTGTCACTTATATGACCATTCCTTGTCCACGCAGTGTCATTCTGCTAAGTAAAGGACGTTGCGTCGAAAGATCCTTCGTGGTTTATACCTTTATTTATATTTTCATCATGTTCCAAACTTTCGTGATTCAGTTATACACACACACCACACACATACACACTCACACACACTGATCAGTTTAAGAAACACATACACCAGACATATGTTTACATTTCATTTCAAGATTTCCATAAAACAGAAAACAAGTAAAAATAATAATGGTATTTACAACTGTTACAAGATAATATAAAATATTAATCTGAATCTTAAATTAACTAAAAATCCCAAAACTATGGGTTTTTTGTCCTCACGCAAAGATAAACTCCGGCTATGATTCGGTCTTTGGTGGTTTATTACTTAACTCCCCTAAATGTAGAATTTGGAAATAAGTGGGAACCACCAAAAGATTGCTTAGTGTCAAATTGATTCTCATCTTCGGAGTCAGTCACCGTACGGGTTGTACTTTGAAAACCAAAGAATTCTCTTGCATACGAGGACATTGCAAAATAATGTATAACCTCATTTTCATACAAGGATTTGCATATCGTTGGCCAAGCACCCAATGATGATTCTCTCTCTCTGTTTTGGAATCGTTAACAATTAAGCAGTTTGTGGCCCCATTAAATGGCAAGAACCCTTCCACAGTTTTGTTATAGCATAATTAATTCAATTCCTCCTTTCCGACCGGGAGAACGTTACTCAGTTTTTAGCTCCAATAGAGGAAGATAATTATTTAAGTGCTTGCAGCTTTTTATTCTTTAAACCTCTAAATAATTCATGATTTTAGATTTTATGATTGTGGTTCTTACTGAGTTTGGCTTTAATTTGCAATCTATTTATTTACTTTTACGGCCGGACACGAAAATTCGTTATATGGATATGTTAACTGTTGAGACTGATGTCATCCAGAGGAAAACATTAAATTCCATGTGATTTCATTCTTTCATTCTAAACCATTGAGATCTAAAGCTGTCTTCTGTGTGAAGGGTGAGTTCGCATCACATACTTTCCTGACACAAAGCTCAACCGTTGATACATTCATTGTGCTTCCATTTAATAGTTGCTCCTATTTTGCATTTATGAGCTGCAAATCTTATTCCGGGAACCCTACGAGCTTATTCTACCTTATTTGTTTTTCCAACTATTCACCATTCGTATTTAATGCAATGGCTGAATTTTTAACAATTCTAATAATATCGACAACCCCGTGGGTAGTTAGTGCCATCAGTGCACCTCACGTCGTTCACTGTAGGTGACTGCAACGTCGATTCAGCACCTGGTGGTACCCATAATTTAGCTTTTAATTAGCCCCTATTTTCGCTTTGTTTCTTCAACCTTTCTTTCCAGTCTCTAACTTTTAGTTCATAGAACAAATATGGCGTTTTCTTCCTGAAGCCCTTTTAGATCCTTGGGCTTCATCTCTCTTATTCCTGGACCTCTTCACCTAGCTGTACAGCCACTACAACTCCCTCTGTTCATTGTCTCAACCACCGAATGGTCGGATGTTCCATAGTTTGGCTTAAGACCCCAAAATGTCATAAAATCGATCAAAGGATATGTGGATAATAATGGTGTTTCGTGAACCTCTACCTTGTACAAAACGAATATTTCTAATATTATTTTACATTTACTACTATTTGGTCCCCTTTTAAGGGTTAACGTATAATATATTATGTATAAAATTTATAGATTAATGAAAATTTTTGGTACATGTATAATTCATATTTGTATTATCAAATCAGCAATATTTCGTACTTTAGATAAATATATTGCATTTATAGGAGGCATACCATAAGTAATAAATATATCAACTGTATTTAGTAATAAATATTCAGCCTTCCATGCAGTGAGAAGATACAGGTTTGGAACAACATAGACAATAATCATGTAGAGAAATTGGTTAGAGAATAAGGGAAGTGGGTTAGAATGCAGAACAAGACTTGACTTAATCGGGAATCATCAAGTCATTGAACTTGAGCATTATTTTTGTAAGTTAGCATTCAATATCATCTCTTGAAATTTCGCCTCGATTGTCGGGTACAAAAAGTATTTTATAATGAAACTTTAGTTGTAGTAAATTATATCAAATAAATAAAAAGCTTAATTTCATTTGATTTTGTTCATTCGGCATGAAATCAAAAGCTCTGAAGAGGGCCCCGTGAGAAGGGATGAACACTCTTATATGCTATTTGCCAATTCTACTCTTACTACACTGATCATGACTTTCCTATGTTTGTGCCTTATATTTGATTTACTTTTACATTTATGAGATGCTGGTCCTATCTGGGAACCCTCCAAGCATCCTCTTCCCTGGCTGTCTTTCCGACTATTCGCCTAAATTTTCTGTGGCTGGGAAATAGATATTATCGATTTAATCAAGTCAAATTTTTGCCTCATAAAACTCGTATTTTAATCTTGATTGTTTCAGGGCTTCAATGGAAAGTAACAGAAATTTTAGTATTTACGGAAATACTGACTCATAAATCGAAAAATCGTCAACTGAGTTCGGTTATTTAAAAAAAAAAAAAAATCCGATGAACGATTTTTCAAATAATGTTAGGAGAAAGAGAATAGAATAACAGCATAAGTTTAATAGTGTTTTTGATGCTCATAGTTTTATGGCTGTTATATACAAAAGCCTACGAAATACTGAGTCGGACTCGCCGTTCTTTCCGCATCAGTGAAAAAGCACTGGGGCCCAGTTCTGACAGAAAGAAAAGAAGATGCATTGCATCCAATAGGAGATGAAAGAGTCTTTTACAAGCATGTGCTTACTTTTCTGCAAATAATATTAATATTGGTTATATACATCAATAATTCAAATGTATCTCATATGACTTAAACGTTTGTAGAAATGTTTAATGAGAACTTTGCACAAACCAAAATAGATATTCGAGGCGACACTTTTGAAGAAGGGTAATATTCATTCTGCTATAAACGTTCACATTAAATGAGATAATTATGTAATAAGGAATCGCCACAATAATGTTTGGCTGGTAACTGAAAACATTGGTACGTAAAAAGAAAATGTGCAACATAATTTATTAATGTCTTCCAAGGAGAGACTTGGAGTATGATATATTTTGTTGATATTTTCACTGGATATGAAAATGAAGAGAAAGGATGAGAAACGTGATAATGAATAGATGAAGAGTTCGGGCATTTGTTTTACTGTAATAAAGAGAGAAACAAGAAGAAAGAATACATAAAAAAAAGTCTTCAGAAGGATGGAAAATAAAGGACCTTGGGTAGAGCATAGAACTGAAAGCTGGTTGTTCAATTGTGATTTATCCCTTTGGTTGAAACATTTAATTTTCTGTTGTCTCTCAGTTTCTTGCTTTGTTAAGGATCGTGATGCCTCATCCTTTCTCTGAAGTGTATTGTCTTAATTCCCTGTTGCTGCTGATTCGCCTACCATCCCGATGAAAATTTCAAATGCAAATCGTCTGTGAAATTAATGCAATGATTTCGTCAAAATCATCTTTCTATTTCAGATGTCTGTATCGAGATTAAAAAAAAAATCGTTTTCTTGTGCGTGCGGTTTGTAACATATAATGTTACTCATCTTCGTTTTATTTCAAGATTTCCTATTTTGCGAATTTTAGAATTGTTTATTGTTTCAGGTAATGGATTTACTAATAATACAATCTTTGTGCATAAGACTGAAGCACGAAAAAACTTACTGAACCTTTCACGGGGATATAGTAATCTTTAATAAGGACCGGAAAGACTCATCATTAAACGTGTGCAACATGAAAAGCAGATATTAATTCAAAACAATTACTACAGGGAAGGACAAAATAAATAAAAGCTCATGACTTCTCTCTTATGCTAACTGGAGGCAAATAACAAAACACACGTAACTACGAATTGAGTGTCGTTATTGTAGAGACATCCGACCACAAATTCAAATAAGATGTTTCTACTCACACGTTTCCCACACACGCGTATATATATATATCATATATATATATATATATATATATATATATATATATATATATATATATATATATATATATATATATATATATATATTGTGACGAAGTACCAAGTATCTGTTTACTACACTTACCAATCAATAATTGTTACCTCACAACAGCGAGACACCTGAACCTTCATCACAGGTACTAAACGACTGAATACTCCTAAAGGCAACAGTGATCCCTTAAACAATTTACCAGTATAGCAGAAAATCAGACTAAGTTCATCAAAACGGGTGTACGGTAATATATGTAATTAAATTAATTAAAAGGGCATCACCCATCAACAACTTTAAAAGTCCAAGATTTCCTTGATTTCAGAAGTCTAATAAATTCCCTGGTTCTAACTCACTTCTTAGAACGGACAAAGTTAATCTCCCTCTTTTTACATTCTACGTTATATTAACTATAAATTATATTATGCGAAATCTGAACGTACATTTTTAGACATCCTATAAGACTAAGCTAAATAATGAAAATGTTTGCAAAACTCTTTCCTAACATTTTCTACAGTCAAAGAGAAGATATATTTGTTATAAAAATATATATATATATATATATATATATATATATATATATATATATATATATATATATATATATATATATATATAACAAAAAAGCTAACCTATATCTGTCTGTGCTGAATATTTTCTTCTCATAAATATAAATGCAAGTATTGGGTATAAAGAGACCACATCTTTTATACAACAGCGTCAAAATATGAAAGGTTTATAATAAAATCCCAATTTAGATTATAGGTACGAATATTGCTTTCTCCATTAGTAGATGCATATCTATTTTATTTTAGCGGCTTTCGAATGAATTTGTTATGAGTAAACAGCAATTACGTACTTTGATATCAAAGGGTAGAGAGATTCCCACGGAAGTCGGAACATATCCCCATAGAATACGAAATAAATCAATAAATTAATCCGTAAGCAAATTATCGAAATACAAGGACAATTGTTGTAGAGTAGTAAAGCGATTAATCATTCCCTGAAATTCTGAAATTCCAATTGAATGACATCCTCAGGGATCTCTGGAACTGAGAATTTCGACAGCGATGCCCAATAATTATGTATTGATGCTGCTGGTGAGCGAATCTGGTTGCTTTCGTTAGGAAGAGGGGATCAGGGATCAACTGTGAAAGATTTCCGTTAAAATACAACTTAGGAAAAATTAACACACATGAGACCATCTGTGAACGGACCGAGTATAAACGCTGATGTTAAGAGAGAGAAATCTATCGCCACAAACTACTCTATCAAGAATAGTTGAATCTGGCAGAAGCAGACATCCGCATCGGAGAACAGTATTCAAGTAAAGGAAGTAAAATGACTTAAAACAGGTTGCACTGATTTTGTCAGTTATAAACACATGAGACCTTGCGAACAATATCTAACTTTTGCGTGACAGTAGCCAAAACGTTTCATTAGATATTTCTCAAAAGGGAGATGTGAGTCAAAATTACACCTAGAATAGTTAAAACTTCAGAATCACTCAGCAGATTCCCATCCACCTGAAGAAAAGTGTAGGGTGGAGGATCTGTAAGAAATCTGCTGATCAACAGTGTTTCCATTTAACTGGTATTCAGTCTCATATCCCATCAGCAGCTTCATTTCTCATAAGTGGAGACTTTACTAAGCTCTCATTAATCTAACAGAAAATTTGACATGATTGAGTGTTAACATTAACTTAATAAAAAGGTTAGTTTTCAATTACATATATAACTACACCTTCATTGTAGGTACCTGAAATAGCGGGTGGGAAGGAAGTTTTCTGCTGTGTAGGTTTATACCAGACTCAAGGGTTGAATGTCAAAAGTAACTGGGTAATTTGCTAACATTACAAATGGTTTTTAAATTTATATAAATTCTGACATTTTTTTTACTGTAAATGCTGTAAGTTTATTCCTGTTGACAAGTTCAACAAATCAAAACATAGTTTATGTGATGTTTGTATCTTGCATTTTGAAGTGACTTGTTTCCGTTCTCTTCAACAACTAAGTATAATTCATGTCCTTTGACATGAAAATAAATTTTGTCAGATATGGAGGAAAATGCTTTCTCGACTATTCCCATTTCCACTTATAAGTGCCTCCTTAGTTTTTGTTTCCGCTATACCCTAACTAAGTAAGGACGCTAGACTGCTCTCCACTGCATTTAAAACATTTCTAAGTAATATATATATATATATATATATATATATATATATATATATATATATATAAGTATATATATATATATATATATATATATATATATATATATATATATATATATATATATATATATATATATATATATATATTTATATTTTATATTAATATAGATATATATATATATATATATATATATATATATTTTATATATATATATATATATATATATATATATATCTATATATATATATATATATATATACTATATATATAATATATATATATATATACATATATATACATACATGCATATATATATATATATATATAGTATATATATATATATATATATATATATATAGATATATATATATATATATAATATATATATATATATATATATGTATATATATTATATATATATATATATATATATATATATAATATAATATTTAATATATTCTATATATTATATAATATATATATATAGTATTAATATTATCTATATTATATATTAGATTAAGATATTGACTGATAGAATAACTTTTACTAATTAGGTGAATATACTCTTCTTTCTTAACCCCGACTTAATACTTTATCGAAAATCCCAAAACTGATGAGCTAGACTGAGATTTTCATCCTTATTTTGCTAAGAACCGTCTGCATATTGAAATGCGCCAAAACTCTCTAAAAATCCGCCGTGATAAATGATATTTTGATGGAAAGGAAAAGAAATGATTTAAAGTATGATTTCTATCAGCGTAAAATATCGAAGAAGCGTATTGCTGATAATGGCTACCTAAAAAAAAAAAAAAAAAAAAAAAAAAAGCTAAGAGAAGAATTATCTGGAAAAAGACAACTGGTGGAGAGGAAGTTCCCAGCTCATATGGTTAGATAGCTCTTGCTTTCAGTAGTTTATGAAATCTACATATTTTTCTTAATGGAACTTTAAGGCGACACAAATGTGGCAGAACTTTTTTCTCAAGAAACAACATTGATACATAAAAGAAGCGCCACAAAGCAGAGAAAGCGTTTGATGTCCCAAGAATACCAACTCCCTTCAACAGATGGATAAAAATCAATATCTAAAACACCTGTTCAGAGAACTTAATGAAAACAATAATTCTGACTCTTTACTTTAAGGTATCAAGAAGTTATAACTATCAAGATTCGACGCTACAATATGATGAGATATGGCAAGATTTATTTACCGCGAAAGAGAGAGAGAGAGAGAGATGAGAGAGAGAGAGAGAGAGAGAGAGAGAGAGAGAGAGAGGATAATCTTGGGTTTTAAAATGGTGAGTGTATGTATGTGCGTTTGCACAAAAGAGCTCGGGAAAGAACGCCATTATATCTCTGTAAAATAATTAACTTCAGGAAGGACTGGAATAAAATTATATTTCGCATCCAGTTCTCTTTTGGTATCAAAATGAAAGACTACAAATATTCTCAGATTTGGAAGACTTTCCGCAACGTTTACTATCAACCCTCCTCTCTCTCTCTCCTTCCACTAAGATATGATAATTTCTTCGGGGGACAAAAGCTCAGAAAGCTGAGTTTTATTGCTCTCTCTCTCTCTCTCTCTCTCTCTCTCTCTCTCTCTCTCTCTCTCTCTTAGATGCCGTACTCTGTCATTAAGGCTAAATACGAAGTTCATTTCTGAGATTTTGCCAAATATCGTGAAAATGTAGTCAACATCTAATATGCTCAAATTGCCAGTCCTTTTCTGGCTATTTGTGCTTCTTTTTTTTTTTTTTTTTTTTTTTTTTTTTTTTTTAAGCATCTTTGTTTATGTATTTTTTTTATTAATAAGTTATTCAGTATCTATATACTTGAGCAAATGAGTTTATGAGGATTACTCATTTTATTCTGAGTAAATTTGTAATACCATAGATATTTAATCTCTATAGGGTATTTGAAAACAACTAGAATACATGAGTAAATCAATATTCACAATAATATCAGTATTATCAATCATGTATTGTTTAATAAGAAAAATAATTTATTACATATTGCTTAATGCGAGAAATTTTCAAGAAAAAGGCTACATTTAATTTCCTTCTCTCTCTGTCTCTCTCTCTGTCTCTGTCTCTCTCTCTCTCTCTCTCTCTCTCTCTCTCTCTCTCTCTCTCTCTCTCGCTTGAAACGCTCCATGGTAGTTTCTGAGAGCAGCATACTGTTTTTCTGTTATTCTTTTCAACATAGGTATTTCTTTCAAACAAAAACACCAGTTGATTTTTCGGAGAAATCCTTCGTTAAAGATTCTCTGGACCGGAAAATTGTTGATACTGGCATGAAGAGACCCTAATTATTCTACGATATTGTAAAAATTATAAATCCAGGGATATCATAGAAACAGTGGTTCAATATATTTCAACTACAAACACACCTTTTCCATGTCCTACTAGATTTAGTGGATTCCTATTGCAAGTTTTTCTGCGTTGATGTTGGTTCATATGGAGAAAAAAAAAGCAATGGAGGTATTTTCAGCCATTCCGTTCCGCGTTCGGGAAACGTTTGGAAAATGGTCCATTTGAGAATTCCACCTGAAGGTTCTCCCCCTGGAACTCAAGAGTTAAGCCATACGAGATGAAGCTTTCCCTTTGAAAACTAAAATAACTGGCCATGGCAGTAAAAAGGATATGGCTCTCCTAGTTTTGTGTCGTCAATTAAATGTCAACATCAGTTAAGGATGTTCTGAAAAGAGGATCTGAATTTTAGTTCAAAGTGAGTTTTGGTCAACGTATTCAAATACAACTCCATTTTCGTTACAAGAAAAATATGTATGTAATAAATTGTCCGTTTATGCTTAGGTACAAAATGTCCTTCCCTTGAAGTTAGGTAAGGAATTTTTTGTAATTGTAGGATGCGCTGTTGTCGTCGTCATTCATCGTTGAATCACAGAGGAACATATTTAATCATATGTAGGGAATGTCTAAGCACCCAATATATCTTCTGTAGGGAATGTCTTAAGCCCCAAAAAATATATTTCTGGGAATGGAATGTTGTTGTTGCTGAAAGGTTGTGAAAGGAGGCTGGTTTCCTAAAATTGATACAGCCATGGTCCTCTTTAAGGGGTAGGGGGGGAGAAGATGTTCTTTAAGAGACGAGTATAAACCTTTAGATAGACCATAACAGCTCACAAAGACCCTCTTGTTAGCGTAACAGCATTTGTGTTGACTGCAAAGTTTATCTCATTTAAGTTAAAGCTTAAACTTTGAGGAGCAGCCTCCGGAAACTTTTCCTTTTAACCGTCTGGAGACAAAGGCCAGACAACGAGAGCAAAATTCATAACAATTTCCCCAATGTGGAAAGTTGTCTCTCACGCCATGCCGTCAGGGTAATCGTCTCCTTATTCTTCTTGTCATTGTTGTTATTAAAATTATGAATCAAGATTTTGGTTTTACGTTTATTTTTCTTGTTCGTAATTTTCTATCATCAGTTCTTTAGATATCCTGATTCTATTACTATTTTATCCTCATTACTACTAAAAACGTTTATTCCCTCTCGTTATCTTAATAAAATAAACTGCTTTTCATCGATCTCCCAAATTCACATCAATTAGAACTTTACCAATTTTCTATTTGATTCATTATCTTTAGTTTACTCTAATTTGCCAATTATTATTTTATCCCCATCAAGGGTTTTAAGTTTTCTTCTCCCACGTTATTTGAGTTTACCAATCATGTTTATTATCCTTGGCCAGTTTATTCTCAGAGTCCTTTTTTTCGTTTTCCTTCGAGTATTCCGGGGTGTACTTTGAAGTCCCTGTGCCCTGGTAGAGTAGTGTAGGTCTGGTCTTCGTGTTCATAGCACAACTTTTGGATTATATGTCCAGGCTCTCTAATCGTCTTCGGTAACCTATTTGCCTGATGAATGGAATTAACTTTGTGGCTCTTGCTTGTACCCCTTCTAATTTATTTTGTCCCTTTCTTTAGTATTAGGTTGATCAAAACTGTACTGCTATTTCAAGATGAGTTCTAACTATTGATG
Organism: Macrobrachium nipponense; assembly: GCF_015104395.2. Classification (NCBI taxonomy): domain Eukaryota; kingdom Metazoa; phylum Arthropoda; class Malacostraca; order Decapoda; family Palaemonidae; genus Macrobrachium; species Macrobrachium nipponense. Next base: position 4,740,446 of record NC_061109.1, read on the forward strand.
TGTAGAGCTACAACACCGTATCCTTGTTTCTGTATTTGAACTGTCTTTACACTATTTATATCCTTCCTAGGCAGCATGTAGTTGTCATGAAGGTTGTTTGTTCCGATTTGTAACACTTTACACCTATCCAAGTTAAAAGGCATTTGCCATCCTTTTGACCAGTGTCCTGTTTTCTTTAGATCTTTTGTTAACTTTATACTGCCTCTGGGTCTGCTGCATTTACAACTAGTTTAATGGCCTCTGCAAATTTGGCTATCCTGCTAGTTAATCCTACATCAATGTCATCAATATAAAAAAAAAAAAAAAAAAAACAGGAGTAGGCCAAGGACAGAACCCTGACGAACTCTGCTGGTCACATCTGCCTATTCTGATTCTTCACCGTTTATTACGACCCTGTTTTCTAGTAGTTAGCCAGTCTTCGACCCAGTCCGCTGTTTCTCCTACAAGTCCTAAAGCTTTAACTTGTGTCATTAGTCTCTTATATGAATGATAAAAAAACAACGAATTATGTATTTCGTTCCAAAATTATAAGTATAAATGCAACTGTAGATGACGCAGGGCAAGTTAAGCCATGCTGGCTATATTTTCTAGTATGTCAAATTGTATGGTAATGAAAGCCTTCGGACAAGAATTCCGGAATATCTCTTTATTATGCAAAAGGGGATGTCTCAGGAACGTAAATCTGAGTGCCTGCCATTGAGATTCAAGTCCTTGATAGCTACCTGGGGTTAAAGAAGATAATTCTAAAGATTCTCTTTCTTTGGATGTCTAACAGGCAGTTTTGAGGGTCTGTCTTTATCTCAAGCGACATGAATAATGACTGGTATAACTTGCTTGATAATGCTTAAGCTGGTTTTTTCTTTAGGTATACTATCACAGACTATTCCACAATGAATATTTGTGCGTTTGTGAATGTCCCTGTCTTCTTGGAATTTAAAATCTTAAGTCTTAGTTTAGGATCCAGTCCGGGGCAGATGCACCTGTAATGGGAAAAATATTCTTTTAATTATGATGAATTTAGGAATTGATTCATCATCCTGCTCTAATATCTTTACACTGCTGTTGTAAAAGTGATTGGAACTGTGAAATGTTTTCGTTTCTGTTGTGGACGAGTGTGGCGGTGTAGCCAGTCCCTTGTTTTGTTTATCTTTCACTTTGAGTATGGGAACGCTGCCCTGAATCTTTCGTCTACATTTTGGTAACACTAGCAACACATGTAAGAATCACGAATGCTCACGAATGTGAGGACGTCAAACGGTCCACCCTTTCATTTTTTGGCTATTTTACCAAATTATTAATACAAATGATTATCTATCCCTTGCAAGGGATCTAATCAAGGGATCTAGTCCAGGGGATCTAGTCCAGAAATCTAGTCCAGGAGTTCTGAAGACTAGGTAAATTAATCAAGCCAGGAGACTAGGCCTGGGAGAAATTTGGCATGATGTAATAAGTAATAAAGAAACAACTGAATACCATGAGTTTTCTTCAATACCCCTAAAATGGAAATCAGCACTTCAACTGCCTCCCAGTGGGAAGACATCACCTGGCCTCATCAATAGTAAGACCCATACACACAAGGAATATCATGTAATAGCAGGTAGGACAGGCCTACCCTATTTCCCAGGCAGCATAACACGTCAGTCTTCATACCCACCGTGTCAACAATGACACAGTACCATTTTCCGACCCGTGTCTCCAGGCAAGAAGACTGACAAAAGTGTATATGTATACAAATAATATTCTTATTCTCGTATCTTAATGTCGTGGTGAGGGAAAATCCTCCCGCGACATTTGGTGGCAGCTATGTTGGATCTGTAGCCAGTGCTATTGATCCAGACCCACTGTGCCTATATATTTATGTAGGTCACTTATAATGTTTTGTCGTATTGTATGCATTTCTTTATACAATATTGTTGATTTTTGTCTGATTAAGGTCATGACTTGTTTACATGCATATTCATTGTCTCTTGATGTAGTTTGCATTTTATTGTTTGATTATATATAAGTGTTTGAAATATTGTAACAATGGGGACTGGAACTGATGAATCATATATTGATCTAATTCAGTTAGAACAAGAACACAACAAACATTAAAGACAGTTAAGAGCTTCACTCAATTCTACCTGGACGTTTGGTCTCAAGTGGGAGATTTATCAAATCAAATCAAGGACTTGGACCAGAAGTTGGTTGACATACAGGGGACAATACAACACTTAACACCCAAACATAATAACACTCAACCACCCTAATGTTCTACACCACATTACATCTCACATTCCAAGTGATGAAGAATGGTTAGTTACCAGGAAAGAGCACTCTGAAAATGTGCCTGATATAGTAACTGAAGGAGTTCATACAAGAGGTGCTAGGAATATTGTGCCTCCCTCACGTCTCATTGAAGAGATATAGACTCTGTGTGATGATGTACAGTACTGTAATTTTGTATGTTTTGTGTTCTTTTTTTTTCTTAGTTTGAGATTGATGAAATTGTAATTTTTTCTGTTCGCAGTGGCCAGTAATGTGAATTTTTTGTAGTTTTGAGATGATAAACAAAGGAATGATGTAAAATATTTTGTACAAGAATTCACATAGTGCCCTGGTTGGGAATGTGATTGTGGTCTTATGGGTCTTGTCTTATAGGATATTGTCAGAGTTTTGCTCTTGTAGTACTGGTTTGGTACACCTTAGAGGATAGAGTACACCACTTTCCAAACCCCTTTGAGATTCAAGTATAGAGTCGTTTCTAGCCAAGAGCTCTGTGAGTTTGATAATCATTAGGACGCCTCAATAGGAGTAAAATTCTGTCTTCACATGTGGAGAATTCTTTTGTTGCAGAGTGATGTGACATCCTGTGTTAGTGGAGTCAATCTAACCCCAGTATTAGGCTAGACAAAGCTATTAGAAAGCTGTATTGAACGCACACCTATAGGGTAGTGTCCCCATTTAGTACTCAAGTATATCTTTGTGTTATGTTGTTGCAAGAGCCCCTTTAGTCTCTAGTTGAGATTGGTGCCTGTTTCTACGGTATAAGACCTACTAAACCACCACGAGAGGCTAAAAGTTCATGTCGCCTCTCACCTTAAATACCTTTCGCGCGCAGGTAATTAGTTGGTTTGGAGACAACATCAACCCACCTCGACTCCGGTAGCGTTTGTAGTGCTTTTACAGCAAATCTATAAGTCATATCACATTTCCCCAACTAATTACCTGCGCTCGAAAGGTATTTAAGGGTGAGAGGCGACCTGAACGTTTAGCCTCTCGCGGTGGTGTAGTAGGTAAAGCTTCACTGACGTTCCTGGATTTGAAAGGATCCATGGGTTCGCGCCCTGGTCCAGACAAGTCTATTATCGAGAAAAAATTCCCCCTTAGTTAAGCATATATGAAAATATATTGATTCCGAGGTAGAGCGAATTAGATATTAAAGGACATTGTAGCTCGATATGTATATTGAATCACGAAAATGTGATATGACTCATTCATATATAATATATATATATATAAATATATTATATGATATATACTATACGTTTATATACTAAATTATATATATATTTATCTATATTATATATTATAATACTATATAT
>NC_061109.1:4749029-4773472 GCF_015104395.2 Macrobrachium nipponense
TCATCTTTATATGGGGTCGTAATTTTTATTAGTCTTTTCCATCTTCTGCGATCATGCACCATTACCTATTAACTGTGTCTCTCCTTCTCATTTTTGGTCTACCTCTCCTCCTTGTTCCTGGCACTCCCATCTTCATGGTTCTTTTACATACAGAATCCTTCTCTCCTCTCATAACATGCCCAAACCATTGCAATCGTCTCTGTTGCAGCTTCTTTGATACTTCTGTAACTTTCACCCTCCCTCTTAGGAAACCATTCCTTATCCTGTCTCTCCTTGTCACGCGGCACATCCAAAGCATCATTTTCATTTCTGCCAATTCCATCCTTCTCTCTTGTGCTTTCTTCGTGGGCCATGTTTCACAATTATGCATTAAGGCAGGTCTGACAGTGCTCTTGTACATTTTTCCCTTCAGCTTTATATTAAATCTTTTGTCACATAGCACACGTGATGTTTTTCTCCAATTGTACCTAGCTGGTTGTATTCTCTGTGGTTCACGTCCTCCTCCATCCCTTCACAATCAGTGACAAACGACCTAAGTTCTTAACGGATGGAGCTCATTTTACTTCTTCGTGTGCGGGCAATTCGTCGACGGACAATTTGCTCCAGACAATTGGCCGACAGACAATTCACAGACAGGACAATTCGCTGATAGGATAATTGGTCGATAAAACAAATGGTTGACACATATTGAAAGGACTATATGCATTGATTACATTCCTCGAATAAAGGAGTATTTCTTCAAAGATGTAAGAAAGAGAAAAGAAAAATGAAAATAAAAAGAAATATTATTTATCAAAAGATTTGAACAGCTTACTAAAAAAATACATGAAAGGACTTTATGCATTTATTACATTCGTTACATAAAGTAATATTTTTTAAGACAAGCAATAAAACTTACATGAATTAACTTTATGCATCTATCACATTCGTCATATGATGGATTATTTTTTTTTTTTTTTGTAGAATAAATAAGAAAAAACGTTTTATTTATAAGAAATTTAAAACAACCCTTTAAAATCCCTTGAAAATTAAATCAACAATTCATTTATAAAAAAGATAGGAACAGCCTTGTAAAAACTCGTAAACACAATTATGTGCACAGGCCCATAAAAATTGCAACCTATCTTCTACATCGTAGTTGAGTACAATTTATTTAGTCTTCCTTAAGGAGAATGTATGTTTTGTTTTGCCTCGCCACATCAACCCCAAAATATACCTGTTATATTATCATTTCGGTGCTTGACTGTTCAACCCTAAGCTTCTGGATTAATTTGGAGGTAGGTTAAGGATGAATGGCCATTGGCTCTTCTACTGAAAGCGTAATGCCACCCTTTACCGGAGTTTTTTTTTTTTTTTTTTTTTTTTTTTTGTCGTGATGTCATTGTGAACTCTGTAGTGGCAAGACCATAAAGGAATGTCAAATAATGGGTGTCGATGCCTACCACGGTGCAGGAATCCTACCCAAGTACACTAAAAATAAGTCAGGAAGTACTCCAAAATTTTATCTGTTTGCGTATCTAAAGATTGAAGAAATTGTTAAAACAAAACAGCTACATTAGCAAGTGGTACGAAAGCTAGCGCTTGCAACTGTTTATAAATAAATGCATTTTCTCGGTCGTTGTAGTACCACGTTTGTAAACCTGTAGTCTGCATCTTACGCCATAAGTGCTGTCTAAAGTAAAAAAAAAAAATACATACACAAAAACGAGTGTTTCTTGTTTGACAGGTCAGTGACTTGACCGTTCAATTTCAATACACAGTGTACAGGTATTTACAGCCCGACAGTTAGCAAGGATGCTCCTGTTTTTTTATGTTTTAGGAATTCAGTAAATTACTTCGGATTTAGCGAGGCTCTCCCTCTTACTTTCGAAAAAAAAGTTCTATCTTCTTTTAATTTGTGCTTGAATCCATTGGACATATGCAAACATTTGTTTTGTCGCAGCCTCAAGCACAAAGACTGTCAGCCTGGATTTGTAGATTTTAATTAGAAATCTAAGGCACACGCTGTGTGTAACCATTCCTTAGCAACACCCATTACAGAGTCGCGAAAGATCTTCGTTTAGGCCCCTTTCAGTTTTTGGAAAACATTGCTTGTTCCCGTGTTGGAACACATCCCATCCGCACGTACACTTATGGGTGTATACATCCACCTGCGTTGCTACACACTTTTGAGCACCACCTGGAAGCCTTTAGCTCTTGTAATACTAGTGAGAGGTGCCAGTTACTACTCTGCACTTTTTGAGTGCCACTTGGGAGCATCTTCTTCCTACCTACCTCCGCAGTATTGAGGGAAACTTCAGCCCACCTACGAGGATCACCATTGCTGACCCTCCACCCTTCTATTACCACCTTCGCTGAGTCCCCAAACAATCTCTCTGTTATTTGCACTCCGTTGAGTGCCGCATCAGTCCAGACCCCGATTGCCACCACTGCTGACACTCCCTTGTTGTCTGCACTCTGTTGAGTGCCACTTTAGCTTTGTAATTTATTTGAGTGGTATGGATTTCAAGTAATAGTTTGAGAGGGATGAAGCACACTTAGAGGATTCCAGATTCCTGCCAAGGAATAATGATCGTCTTAGCCAAGGTGTATTAATTATGTTTTGTACTCTGGCAGGTTGTGACTCAAAACATACACTTCCCAAAAGGGTTCTTCAGACAGGGCACTAAAACTACATTTATGCAAGTGGCTAATATTCTTCTCATTTAACACCTGGAAGTCCATAAAGGATAAAGGGGAAATGTTAAATCGAAAACATCTTGTACATCTTTGGTATCTTACTCTATGTTACTTTATGTTAACTTGGAATGTTTTCGATGCAAAAACCGTTTATTAATAAATTTCAAAAGGATGTTTGTGACACCTTCCCTCAAACGAAGTTGTTACACACCTCTTTTGGGTGTGATCATTTAGAAAACTGTTTCCAGATTACAAACTTGACTCTCAAATATAAGAATTTACGGGTTTCATGTTAATGTTAATGTAGATATTGTTAAAAGATTAGATCTAGCTAAATCGATCAGACAGTCAAGTTACTACAACTGGAAACAGTGCAAAATGAAGATAAAGCACAATTAGTGAGGGTAATAAAGTTTTAAAGGTATCTTAGCTAAGTTGATTATGAGTACTTGGGAATAATTATAAGCCACAAAATTTACTAAAAGTGATATATTTAGTTCTTACCTCTGGAAAGTATACACTCAAGTGTTCGGAAAAGGAAATATAAACTCTCAAGCAAAATGGATGGCACGAGCGTTAGTGGCGTGATAGCACATCTTCCATCTTATTCTCAGTTCCCTGAATATATTCTATTTTCCAATTAAAATCTTGCATGTCTAAGCTCCATTGCATTACACGTTTTTTAACTTGGATAGGTACCACAAAGTAAAAGAAAGGAAATTATTTACATTTTGTAAAAGCTAGAGATAGGGAGTAACTTGGCATCCAGTGCTGTGAGAACTTGGTGGCATTTGTAGGCTACCTGGGCGTCCTATGATGTTTACCTCTCTCCCTTGGGCCTCTCCTGGATTGATGATTTGATAGTACTGTAGAGAGAGCTGGAGTGCCACCTTCTCCGGCTGCTTCAACGACTGGAGCAGGGGGAAGTTGAGTATATCTATCAACTGCATGCTGGCGTAAATCCTTAAGCTCTGTGACCAGTGAGGTATGGAAGAGAGCCACATCAGGACCTCTGCTTTGTAGGGCTGAACTGGCAAAGAAGGGAGTGTTGTTGGCATGGCAGGCTCAGACACAGGCCGCGAGGTTGTATCGCGGGATGAGCGTCCGCTGAGGTCAGGGGAATCCAGAAATGACCTACTGAGCTTTGGGTAGCTCCCTGTCCGGCACTGGTGGCAGAGCCAAGCCAAGCAAAGAAGAGAGGGGGGGGGGGGGGGGGGGGGGGGGGGCCGGATTGCAGTTTCCTGTAATGAAATCTTTGCGATGCTGTGGCACTAGCTATGAGTTTTTGTAACATGTGGGGTCTCCAGGAGAGAGATGGCGCTGTGTGCTGGCATTGATAATAGGGCAGGACCCAACACGGTATTAGTGATTCTGTGAAAAAATCCTTCAAGCTAAACTGAAGATTTTCAACACCATGAACAGCCTCTACCTGAGCTCTTTCACTGCATGGCAGCAATATGAAATGTGTTAAGAAAAGGATAACAATATTTACATATCTTAGAAAATACAAATTTTCTCACTGAAGTATTGTCGAAGAATTTAGCAACGAAGAACAAAAAAAACAAAAGAACTTATCTAAACTGTTACAGAAATAAATCAAAAACTTAACAAGGGAGCATTGATTTGGCAAAAATTATGTGGAAAGGGGTGATGAAGAAAAAGGGAATGTGAAACCGTGCCAAAGCAAAAATCCATACCTTGTAGTGAGAATAATGACACAGATTGTGATTCTGCTTGCAGCGATGTTGTTTTACTTTTCCATTGCCATGGATTTGTTTCAGCACCTGCTATCCCATGAGAACAAGAATTTCACATTCTGTTTCTTCTTTTATTGATCGATTCTGTTACCATTTGTATCATTTAAGCAGTATCCCAAAGTGACAGCGAGAGAGAGTATTTATGAAAATTATTTTAGCTAAATCTTACCTGATTGGGTAGGATATAACCCGCGACCCTCATGTTTTGATTAAATATGTTTCGTCAAATAATAAACAGTTACTCGAAGAGTTTTCATTTTTGCTTTTATCTCTGTCTCACTCACTTACCATCCCGGCTGCAATCCACTGCAGTGGACTAACAACTAGAATAACGGTGGCATACTGGATTTAATGGTCAATTTATACTTGACACCCATAAGATATTGTTCTTGCTTATTTTCATGACCTTTGCATGTTTCATACAATTTTTTTTTTCGGAAATACATTGCTTTCCACTTTGATTAAAGTCGAAGGTAAATTTGGGAGACTCCAAAATGCCAGTTTTGCATAAAAAAAAAAAAAAAAAAAATCTGTTCGTTTTCTTCTTATTTTGTTGTGCTCTGATGGCATTATCTTCCGGAAAACTATCGTCTTCCGATTATCACTACCTCACATTAACCAACAATTTAGGAATATGAGTTGCGGGTGGGGTGCAAAGCAAACGAGCCATGTGAGGAAGGTAGTAACAAAATATGAGCAATGTGAGGGAGATATTAACAGAAAACGAGTAATATGTGGAAGATAAAATCACAAAACAACAAAACAGCAAGAAAAGTAACAGAAAAAATGCTAAAATTTTTGGCTGGATTCTTCCGAAAAATAACCTTCAACTTTAATCAAAGGGTGTAAAGTATATATGAGACTCCTAACCATTATAAGTCGTAATTTGGTTTCTGGTTACAATTTTGCCGTCTTAGCTATCGAGGGGTTGGGGGAGTTGCCTATTGTCTTACCTTATACCTAAATCGTAATTTGGTATATGGTTACAATTTTGCAGTGTTAGCTATCGAGGTAGGCGTTGGCGGTGGTTGGGATTGCCTATTGTCTTGCCTTATAAATCGTAATTTGGTGAGGAGCTTTTTAAAAATACCTTAATAGTGTGAAGGGCCAGGTGCAGGTTCGCCGAAGTTGTCACATTCGTCAGGATCGGTGTCTTCACTGTTAATGACGATAGGAAGCCTTCAGACTGTGCACAGTGGGCCAGGAGGAGGACAAAAACCAAAACAATAATTGTTTAGTTTTGTCAAAATTATATTAAAAACGTAAATTAGAATAGTTTTTAGAAAGGGAACCGTATATTATATTGTTAATTAAGGAGTATGGGTTAGACTGGCGCTATGTTTTTTAGACGCAATCGGCTAAGTACATTTTCTCCCAGTATGCTAGTGATTAGTCTACATCAGAGTAGTGTGTATGTTACCATCTGTGATATTAGGTCTGTGTTTCATTAGTTTATAAGTTAGTTTCAACAAGTTTACTACTTGTTATTTCTGTGACTAAGCATTTCAAATATTGTGCATAACATGCAATTAATCCATGTTATATAGATATATACAAAAGTACTTCAAATATTTTTGATTTAACAAAAACAAAGTATGCGGCAATTTGTTCACTTGCATTTGCTTCGTGTCTCTTATGGATTTTATTATACTAGAACTTGTGTAGAAAGGGAAAATATTTGTTTTCTTTGCACCAATTTGCACTTCGAGCTTTTGTGGGCAATAATAACTGAAGCGCTACCTCCCCTATCATGGCGCCATTCAACCGGGGAGTCTAAGTAACCAAACGACATAAGATGACAAGAGCTGCCAACGAGATGGTTTTTCATCATCTTGATACTAAATGTGTTTTCAGGGGGTTTGTGGAAAATCCAGCCTAAAAAGTTGAAGGGATTGGGTTGCAAGTAGTTTTGGATTCTAAGGTTGTTCAAAGGATTAGCTTGGTTTAGGGCAGGAAAATATCTAGAACCTGTAAATTAGGAAAGCCATGGAGTCATTGTATAAGGAAATCTGTACTGCTTATACTACAATTACTAATTTGCTATAGAGATTATCGGTGGGTTAATAGCAAAGCACTTAAAAGCCAACCCTGTGATTCTGATATCGATCCCAGCTGGTTCCACTGAAGAGTTAGAGAAGTGTTTTTCTGGTGCTGGCAATTCACTTCTCGTTACTCATCCATAAATGAAATTCTCAAAAGAAACTAAAAATGAGACTATAAGAATGCTACATCTCATGATGGGAATACTGCTCGTAGGTTTTTCAAGAATGCAGAAATTGCATTCGAAATCACTGGCCTTGATCAATCCTTTGTTTATAAACTTTATTTGATTTTACCAACAATGTCATCTGGTCTTGATATCGATGCAGATAAATTTGAAAGCTTATGCTTGGATACTGCCAAATGTTATGTACAATAATATAACTGGTACAACATGTCCCAAAGCTTGCATCGGTTGTTAATTCATGGTGCTTCAGTGATATGCAACTTCAATCTACCAATTGCCATGTTATCTGAGGAGGCACAAGAAGCAAAGGATAAATAATTCAAGAAGTTTAGGGAATCTTTCACAATTAAAACATCACGAATAATGACAAATGAAGATTTAATGATAAGATTACTTTGTCCATCTGATCCCTTGGTAAGTTCTCTAAGAAAAGTACAGACCTGTAAAAACTTAATTACCTGAAGAAAATCAGAATTTAATCGTTCCAAATACCCTTTGACTTGCTTTATGTAGTCTACGAGTTAAAGTTTCATGTAATTTTAGATTATTTTAATGGATTAAGAAAACCATTATTACTATTGTATAATAGTAAAACCAAAATGTTATTATTTACGTTCATTAAATCATTTATATTGTAAAATCTTCAAAAACAGCATTTGATAGAAATAATCTAATTTTTTTAATAATTTTATTCTTATCTTTTATGCATTGAATAAGGGTATCAAATATAAAGGTTATATAGTTCTAACTATATTTTACCAAATGCAGAAAAAATAGGTAAACGTATCACTCATATTATTACATATGCTTGTAAATACAATACTCTAAACGTTTATAATAGAAAATGATAAATAATACCTGGATGTGAACGCAAAAGGTAATTTTGTCCAAAAAATTACTGTTCTGGCCCACTGTTCTGTGGCGGATACAAGGTTGCAGCAGGTTTGAATAGTTCAAGAAGCATCTCCTCCATTGAACCAAACAAAAACTTCTTTCAGTTTTCTTCTGAAGATTGAAAAAGAAACCCACAAATTCAATTTGTAACTTGTTTACTTCTATGTATTTACATTTAGTTTTACTCCACACTGTTGTGTGTGGAGTAAAACTAAATGTAAATACTTAGAAGTAAACAAGTTACAAATTGAATTTGTGGGTTTCTTTTTCAATCTCCTCCATTTTTAATTTCCGTAGTAACAGGTACCGAGAGAAATACTGTACAGGGTATTCTGTCCTTAACGTCTTTCCAGAGTCTCTTGATGAACCTCCAGGTGTAAATTGTCCTGTCTGTCTGGTCACCAAGTGTCGCCTTCATTGCCTAAACTCCCGTAGGCCTCCCAACCATCAGATATTACCAAAGAGCCAGGACAAAGGAATTTTTTATGATGGGTATAAGGGTCTTCCCATTCCAACCAAGAATTTTCTGGCCCTCAATTACCGTCATTATATTAAAACTGTCTCCATTGTGACGCTTCACCCCGCCGAACAGCCATAATTGCCTCAAATCTCTTCTGCTGCCATTCTCAGCTCTAACAAAAAATGTCTCATCGTTGGCTGATTTTCTAGCCATGCACTGGTCACCTCGCTTCAGAAACTGCGCTAATCAACAGATGTATTTGGTGACCAGTGCAAGGAATTTAAATAGAAGAGTGGTCCCCAAACTTCTGGCGCCAGTGATTAGCAAAGCACAATATTCGCCACGCAGGAAGGTCTGTGCTTTCTAAAACGGTACCCTTGTAGTTGGGTAGAACGCCACGTCTGCTTTAAAAGTCCACCGACTTCTCGTCCTCTTCAAAAAAGTCTTTGAAGGCACGAAAATACGTTATGTTGCACGGATCGCACAACTGATGCCTTTCCATTCTTGAGGCGCACAACTAACTAATTTGAAATTTGAAATAAACCCCATGGGAACGAAGTATAATTGGCTAAAAAAAAAAGAAGTCATGTGATATAATATATTACTAACAGAACTTTTCATCGGAAATCATTGATATTTATCGGGGAAATTCGAGAGTCTGGGAATGGCTTCAAAAAAACGCGCTAACTGAAAAAAATAGCATTTATTGGATGATTCAAATGCGTGGTCGGAACTTCAGCTTAATGGTCTTCTACGAACACGTGCAAACGCAGGAACAAGAGCGATTTCAGACCGGGAAGGGTAAAATGCATTTGAGACTTAGAAAATTATCAGTAAGTACATTTTGGTTTACGACCAATGGCATTGGGGTTCAAAATGTTGTTGTATGGACCTCTTCACATCTGTATGGGTTATATAGCTCTATCAATTATTGGTCAATTTTCAACATTTGTCAATCAAATTTCGGAACTATTAATTAGCGAATGGAATGACGGGGAACTTAGAACTCCTATCATTGTGTACTACACATCTACGGGGGTTTCGTTGCAGACCGGGTGGAAACTATAATTATACAGATGTAATGAGCTCAGTACGCTAACATTGCACCACGGAAAATATATCAGTATTTTTAAAGTATATTGTGGTATGAGGTGCAGAAAATACTCACCGATATCTACGCACTCCCTCTCTTTTCTTTTTTTCCCATTCAGCTTTCTCGCCCTACTTATTAACGAGGCGATTCTTGAAGTCAGCCTTTGAAAGAAGTAAATGGAGGCGATGGCTGGAGAATTTCGCAAAAGGGGGAGCGATCTCTCTGGTGCCTTTTGAAAAATCCTTGTGGCTGAAGCTTTCGTGATTTCGTATATGGGATCGAAGAGGCGTAAAAGGACGATTTCGGTCATTGGCTGTTTTCTTTATGCAAATACATAAAATCTTTCTTGCGTGATACCTTTGATTCTTCTCCAAAAATGCAATTACTCGTATAAGTGATTATTACAGCTAGCCGTTTATAGCATCACTGGTATTTTCATTTCAATCTTCGACCCTTTATTTTCCCCTTGGACTTCTAATCACGGTTACAATAATTCGCTAATTTGACATCAGTCCTTTCCTCAGTTTCAAAATTGTCTCCTTCGATTCGTCGAAATGAACAACTCGTCAGCATTAAGTCAACCTTGCTGACATTGGACGACATTTCCCAATCCAGCCTATTTCCTTTTGCATCTTTTATTTCAACGTCCATTGGCTTATTTATAAATCTTTATGCATTTGTTTCTACAACTTCTTTTTTCTCCTTTTATAACCTTTTATTTTAGGCACGACTGAATGGTGATTTGACAAATTTGAAATCCTGACATATCTTTCTGAATTTTTTGAGAAATGCTTGTCTGCTATTTCTTTACAGAAAACACAAAGAAATTTACTCAAGAAACTTTGTCATTGTAGAAGCAATTTATAACGGGTGGGGGAGGGAGTAGCGGCAAGAAAATAGTTGTAAAATCAAGTTTATTTTAATTTTCCACCAAAAAATATTCCGTTCTTCTGCATTTCATGTATCATTTTATTTATAATTATTACTGTTAGACTTAGTCTGTGCTGGAATGTATTATTATTATCAATTATATTTTTCTATCCCAGGCTTCCCATCACGTTTCTCACTGTATGCGCTGTTCCTAATTGCACACTCTTTGAATGAGTCCTGGAACTACATTGGCATCCACTTTTCCAGGTTTCTTTTCAGGGATCTTGGGGATGGTGCCATAAGAATTTTTTTTTTTTTTTTCAGTTTCGTTTATATAGAAATACTGGCGAATTCACCCGTCTCTCTCGCACACCATTTCCTTTAAGGAATTCATCCTTAATCGCCTTTTGTTCCTTTGACTGTTGGTGGGCACTCAGCAGAGTGTTTCTCAGTGATAAGTAAAAGTAACTCATTTCTTTTGGTAAGAACTAGATTTGTTTTAACGATACCCTTCATACATCTTATCCTAGATCGTAGACCACGTGTTCTACGCAGCCTAATCAACTCCCAATCGCTCTTGTTACAGACTTGCATTGAAGCAGCTGTGGATTCTGGATTCACACCTCGTGTGTTCCGGGAAAAAATTACCCCTTTTGTTTTCTTTGCTCCACGTGGACAGAAACTTCCGGTCATCTACTTCAATATCTCACCTGAAGGATAAGATTAGGTCATAAGTTCAGGCCTCATTCAGGAGAACATGATCTACTTTTCCACTGGCGTTAAACTTTTCAAAGGGTAATTCCCGTCGATTTTATCAGAATATGATTTTTAGAAAACATGAATGAAAATAATGGAAATATTTTACAATAGGAGTAAAGTAACAGGTAACACAAAACGAGTATTTTATTTTACCAACAACATTAATTTTATTCAACGCTAAGAAATGAAAATTCCTTGAAATATATTCGTTAGAGAGAGAGAGAGAGAGAGAGAGAGAGAGAGAGAGAGAGAGAGAGAGAGAGAGAGAGAGAGTAATCAGTACCCACAACCGCGTAGCCCGAGCCGATATATTATTTTCAACGAACTAATGTTACAAAAGATTTCCGGAAGCCGTTTCCTCAAAACCGCAATATTTTCGGCCATTTGCCTATTAAGTTTGAAGAAAACGGGCAGAGTAGTGGGAAACTGTTTAAGTAAATGGAAATGTCTCCTAGGGTTCCATCGACAGAGCTTCAGCAAAACTAAGACTTCATTGTTGCTGAAAATGTAACTTCGTCTTCTCAAACAGAGATTTGCTTTGTAGAGATAACCCTGCGCTTGATGAAGTAGGAATGAAATATTTGGCATGTATTCGTGGCATTCCTAAATTTTCTTTTCAACGGTATTTAAAAGCATCAGAAGTTTAATACCAACATAAGCATTCTCAAGGCTTACTTGATGTGTTAAGGTCACATACCTCAGAGCCTTTATCCTTTTTCTAAAAGTACACAAACTAATGATACCAGAGAAATTCACAATGTTTCCTAGATAGTCGTTGGTATGTATGTCACCAGCTTCAGATCTTTTTCCCTCTGTATAGAAACAGACAATGTTTAATGCTACCAGAATAATTCCCGGAGGTTCCAGTATCAACAGAGGTAAGTGCGAGGATGTCATGTGGTTACACAACTTCGCTCTTTAGTTCTACCATTAGTGGAATACTGTTCTCCTTTCTGAACATTATCGTCATCTGGAAAACTTTCTCTTTTATGAAATTCTTGCCCCAAGTTGCAGTTTACTTCTTTTTTTATCATTGAAAGATATAATTTCTACCTTCGCCAGGAAGCCTACTAAGTGTTTTGGTATTCTCCATTATCGGAGTATGGAACTCACTCTTCGAATTATCAGCTGACATCCTGCTCTTGTGCTCAATGGATTAGACTTTGAAGCTTTTAGCGTAAGTGCATAACCATTTAGACTTAATCTGTATAAAGGCTTTGAATAATGGAAATGGATACTTTCATTACAAGAAAGCCTCCATAGAATTCTTTAAATATATAACCTATGGAAGTAAAATAATTATATGGAAACGGAAACAGGCAGTAATTTTATGTTCATGTCTAAGTATGTGAACTATTTCCTCTAAGTAATCCCAGTCTAAGTTTGAGACTCTTTAAGTTATTTACTATTTCCGTGTATCCATACACTTTAAAGAACAATTTAAAAACTAATGATCGTAACTTATCGTGCTCTCTTGCAAGTGACTGTATCCCGGTCATCGTGAACTCATCAAATTTGCGTCTTTTTTTTTTTTTTTTTTTTTTTTTTTTTTTTAATAGCGCGCCTCTCAGTATATTTGGCGAGTGTATTTGTTGAGGGGGGCGGGTGTGGTGTAAGTTTCTATGTGTGTAGTGACTCACACCATGAGGAATTTGACTTGAATGCAAAATTCTGGGCTAAGAGTAAGGAACATGGAATCAACCCAGCGTGCAAAGGGTCAGAAGCAACAATAAGTCTAGCGAAGTGTGCAAACAAAAACAATTCAACCTGCATTGCTCTGCACGAAAGAAGTTTATCCACAGTTACGGGGCCGTTTGGATGAAACATTTAGGCGATACAAGAGAGCAATGAGATGGGGTACTGACAAATCAAAGGTAAAATCATTTACAACTTCATTCACTTCTCGAGTTTTTTCTTTTCTAAAAAGCACCACTAGTTCTCCACACCTATCTACATATTTGTCTCTCTATGAACTTCTTTCATAAATGCAAAGCAACGATTGAAAGCTAAACTCCAGATATATCTGATTTCAGGAAATGATCG
Source organism: Macrobrachium nipponense (assembly GCF_015104395.2). Taxonomy (NCBI): domain Eukaryota; kingdom Metazoa; phylum Arthropoda; class Malacostraca; order Decapoda; family Palaemonidae; genus Macrobrachium; species Macrobrachium nipponense. The sequence continues at coordinate 4,761,812 of NC_061109.1, forward strand.
GAAAAGAATAATTATCCATTTTGGAACAGAATGATTATCCATTTTGGACTCACTGGAAATAGTTTCACATAATTCCAGAGCTGGAAAGAGATATAGAGAGGTGAAATAATAGAAAAGGGAAACAGTTATTTACATGTAAATCCATGAAGACTACGATGAGGAATTCTATATATATATTATATATACTATATATATATATATATATATATATAATATATATATATATATATATATATATATATATCTATATATATATATATATATATACACACACAGCACACACACACACACATATATATATATATATATATATATATATATATATATATATATATATATATATATATATATATATATATATATATATATATGTTATATATATATATATATATATATATATATATATATATATATATATATATATGTATATATATATATATATATATATATATATATATATATATATATATATATATGTGTGTGTGTGTGTGTGTGTGTGTGTATACTTGATCTCGCTCATTATCTATTATTGCGTTTCACTATCACGTGCAGACTCTTTAGTATTTACCCTCTTTCGTCTATGGTAAAGCTTTGAAGAAGTTGATCAAACAGAAGGTTTGGAAAATGGTAGGTTGATGGAGATGTTATGCAAATGAAAGTCTTAGGAAGAGAAAATTAAAAAGAATTCAGTTTTCAATTGAGTATATTTAGTATGGAAAGACAAGAGTGAAACGGTAACAAAATGCAATATCGAGTTAGCTGGAGAAATAGTAGAAAAGAGGAATATCAACATCTCAGAAGGTAAAAATGCAACCAATTTAAATCATATCAACATGATACTTAATACAAATGCTATTCATAGCATGAGATGAATATATTTGAGGAAGCTTTTCATACAAAATGGTCCACCTGTCTCTGCAGTTTTGTTATAAGTTGCAGGAGACAGCTGTCTCGTATATTATCAATACATTTGCTTGTAAACGAATAACGTGATGTTTAAAGAATAAACTGAGAAGATGAATGATCATTGAATTTAAAAAAGAAAAAAATTAATAAATAAACAACAAGTAAATGAAGGGTTGTCCTGTGTCTATGGAGAAAACACTTTTAATTTGCAAGAATGAAGAGTGCAGTTATGTTTAAAGATTTTAGAAGTCTCTTTGCAGGATGTAAGGAAAATTGAGATAAATGCTGAATAACTCTTGGGATTGCAAGATAATGTGCTGGTGATCTTGTGTTTTATTAGTTGATAATAGTATGGGCAATTAGTATGGATGTGAGATAGGATACAAAGTAATATATAACATAACAAATGTTATATAAGAGAGTATAGGAATAATAGAAACCATATTGCATGATGTAGCAGGAAAGAGTATGGTAAGAATTTTTATTTAGTATGAAAATTTATATATACCATTTTTGCTGATTTCTAATAAGAACTGGGCCCCCAGAAGAAATATACATCTGTGACTAGGACCATTCATGTGAGCCTCTATTGTTGAGGTGCACATGAGCACTTGGGTAATTGTATGATTGAACTGGAATAACAGCCGACAATAGCGAGGTCACGATTTGTACTTCATCTGAATAAGGAAGGTAGTTATCGTAGCGGGGGAGGGAGCTAAGGCCGGTTCATATGGGACGTTTTCAGTGCGGGTTAAAGTAAATTTGATGCCAGATATGGTAATATTGTGAAAGACTAACTTGCATACAAGAAACTGTGTACGTATGAGAGAGAGAAAGAAACCTTACCTTACAGACCATCCGGTATATTTTGCATCTTTGTCGAGCTTATTCTTAAACACATCGACGCTCACTCCTGCTATGTTCCTCAGATGAGCTGGCAACACATTGAATAGACGCTGCATTGTCGATGCTGGTGTGTGGTGCATTAATGTCCTGTGTGCTTTCCTTAGTTTTCCTGGCATAGTTTTGGGCACTATCAATCTACCTCTGCTTGCCCTTTGTGATATTTTTAGCTCCATGATGTTTCCGGCAATTCCTTCTATTTGTTTCCATGCCTGTATTATCATGTAAAGTTCTCTTCTCCTTTCTTAACTATATAAGTAAAAAAATTGTAGTCTTTCCCAGTAGTTAAGATCCTTAACTTCTTCTATTCTAGCTGTAAAGAACCTTTGTACACTCTCTATTTGTGCAATATCCTTTTGGTAGTGTGGGTACCATATCATATTACAATATTCAAGTGGACTGCGTATGTTTTATAAACCATAATCATGTGTTCGGCTTTTCTTGTTTTGAAGTGCCGTAACAACTTTACCATTTTTGCTTTGCATTTTGCCAAAAGTATTGCTATTTGATCATTGCATAACACGTTCTTATTAAGTCTCCTATATGCAAATAGCTTTCCTTCTTTATCTCCATGATTTATTAATTCAAATTTATAATGGTTAAATACCATCCTATTCACCTCTGCCAATTCATATATTTCGTTTAGGTCTCTTTGTAGCGAGTTAATATCTCCATCCAAGTAATTTCTCTACTTACTCTTGTGTCATCGGCGAAACTACTAACTACCGAGTCCTTAACATTACTGTCTATGTCTGCAATCGTAATAACAAACAGCAAAGCAGCTAAGACCGTACCTAGTGGCACACCGGATATTACCTTAGCTTCACCCGATTTCTCATCGTTTGCAATCATTATCTGTTTTCTGTTTGGTAAAAATTATTTTATTCATCTTCCTAGTGAAACTATTACACATTATAGCCACATTTTGATGTTTGTATTAGAATATCTTGTGTTTCAGATAAAGTTTGCATTGAAATACATCTACATGCGATTTGGAGTGAGCTAAGGATGTATGATGTTGAAGATAATTTGTACAGAAAAATGTGAGCTTTCCAGATGTAACGAAACTGTGAACAGAGATGATAAACTGGTTTTAGCATGACAATATGGAGTGTTAAGTATTTTCAGATAACTCAGTGTTGCTTAGTAAAGGGGAAAAGGATAAGAAAACCAGCTAAAAAATTTAAAGCCATATTTGATACAAAAGTTTAAAAGCAGGTTTCAGTAGGAGCAACGTTATGAGGATCAGTCAAGTGTCGAACCTTCTCATTTAAAAAATGATACGAATCAAAGCCGGAGAAAAGTTTTCTTGGTTACTAAGGTGAAATACTCTTTCATATCTTAAGGCAAATACATTTACCCAAAAAGCTTATCAAATTAATTTCACTATTTAATTACTATATCAGAATTTAGACACACCAATATAAACACAGACACCAATATGTAAATACATACACACACATTATCTGTATATATATGTATATATATATAATATATATATTATATATATATATATATATATATATATATATATATACTATATATATATATATATAATATATATATATATATAATTCTTTTTTTTCCATTGGACCCTCTGAATGAAAAATTTAGGAGAATAAAATAACAGAACAGGAAATATCAAATCCAGTAAAGGCGACTCCCAGCTTGTTTTGACCAGTTGCACCACCATGAGAGATTGTATTTTGAACCAAACTCCTTCTCCTTGCGAACAAGGTCCTAATAACAGTCAAAACCTGCATGGTAGTTGTCCTCCACTTGTCAGACGTTGTTGCTGGCCATCTGCCAAATCCCTCGAAGGGTCTCTTGTTCTCAAGTGGTGTTGGGGTTCTAAATGCTTCTTTTATGGAGCTCTTCACAGCTGTGTGGGTTATGTAGCTCTATCGTATATTGAACACTTTACAACATTTATCAGTCATATCACGGAAACTCTTAATTAGCGAATGGAAAGATGGTGGGTCTTTTGAACTCCTCCCATTGTGTACCAAACATCTATGGGGGTTCCATAGTTGGGTTGTAGACGTAGTGGAAACTATAATTATACCGATTTAATAAGCTCAGTACGCTAACATTGCACCTCGGAAAATTTAACCGTATTTTAAAGTATATGATAATGTATAGAAAAAAATGAGAATGATGGTATGAGGTACATAAAATACATACACACCGATATCTACGCACTCCCACTCCTTTCTCCTTTTCCCATTCAGCTTTCTCCCCCTGCTTATTAACGAGGCGATTCTTCACGTCAGCCTTTGAAAGAAGTAAATGGAAGCGATGGCTGGAGAACTTCGCAAAATGGGGAGCGATCTCACTGGTGCCTTTTGAAAATTCCTTTTGGCTGAGGCTTTGGTGATTTCGGAGATGGGATCGAAGAAGCGTGAAAGGAGGATTTCGGTCAATGGCTGTTTTCTTTTTTGTAAATGCATAAAACCATTTTAAGAGAATTTCGATGGCGGAGGGTCGCGTTCCTCAGCCCTCTTGAGACAGACGTTTGGAGTCTTGCGTGATACTTTTGATTCTTCTCCAAAAATCCAATTACTCGTAAGTGATGTATTACAGCTGGCCGTTATAGCATCACTGGTATTTTAATTTCAATCTTCGACCCTTTATTTTCCCCTTGGACTTCTAATCACGGTTACAATTATTCGCTAATTTGACATCAGTCCTTTCCTCAGTTTCAAAATTGTCTCCCTTCGATTCGTCGAAATGAACAACTCGTCCGCATTAAATCAACCTTGCTGACATTGGACGACATTTCCCAATCCAGCCTTTCCTTTTGCATCTTTTATTTCAACGTCCATTGGTTTATTTATAAATCTTTATGCATTTGTTTCTACAACTTCTTTTTTCTCCTTTTATAACCTTTTATTTTAGGTACGACTGAATGGTGATTTGACAAATTTGAAATCCTGACATACCCTTCTTAATTTTTTGAGAAATGCTTTCTCTGCTATTTCTTTACAGAAAACACTAAGAAATTCACTCCAGATACTTTGTAATTATAGAAGTAATTTATAACGGGTAGGAGTCGAGGTGGCGGCAAGAAAATAGTTCTGAAATCAAGTTTATTCTAATTTTCCACCAAAAAATATTACGTTCTTCGGCACTTCATGTATAATTTTATTTATAATTATTACTGTTAGACTTAGTCTGTGCTGGAATGTATTATTATTATCAATTATATTTTTCTATCCCAGGCTTCCCATCACGTTTCTCACTGTATGTGCTGTTCCTAATTGCACACTCTTTTGAATGAGCCCTGGAGCTATTTTGTCATCTAGTTTTTCCAGGTTCCCTTTCAGGGATCTTGGGATGGTACCCATAAGAAAAATTGTTTTTTTCAGTTTCGTCTATAATAAAAATACTGGGTGAATCGCCGCTCTCTCTCTCGCACACCATTTCCTTTAAAGAATTCATCCTTTTATCGCCTTTTGTTTCCTTTTGACTGTTGGTGGGCCTCAGCAAGAGTGTTTCTCAGTGATAAGTAACGAAACTCATTTCTTTGTAATAACGAGTTGTCAGATACCCTTCATACATCTTCCCCTTGTTACAGACTTGCATTGAAGCAGCTGTGGATTCTGGATTGTCACCTCGTGTGTTCCGGGAAAAATTACCCCTTTTGTTTTCTTTGCTCCACGTGGACAGAAACCTCCGGTCATCTACTTCAATATCTCACCTGAAGGATAAGATTAGGTCATTAATTCAGGCCTCATTCAGGAGAGCATGATCTACGTTTTTCCCCTGGCGCTAAACTTTTCAAAGGGTAATTCCCGTCGATTTTATTAGAATGATTTTTAGAAAACATGAACAAAAATAATGGAAATATTTTACAATCGGAGTAATGTAACAGGCAACACAAAACGAGTATTTTACCAACAACAGTAATTTTATTCAACGTAAGAAATGAAAATTCCTTGTAAATATATTCGTTAGAGAGAGAGATAGAGAGAGAGATGGAGAGAGAGATGAGAGAGAGATCGAGAGAGAGAGAGAGAGATGAGGAAGAAGAGAGGATGAGTGTGTGCCTTTATATTATTAAAGTAATCAGTACCCACAACCGCGTAGCCTAGAGCCGATATATTATTTTCAACGAACTAATGTTACAAAAGATTTCCGGAAGCCTTTTCCTCAAAATCGCAATATTTTCGGCCATTTGCCTTTCAAGTTTAAAGAAAACGTGCAGAGTAGTGGGAAACGGTTTAAGTAAATGTAAATGTCTCCTAGGGTACCATCGGCAGAGCTTCAGCAAAACTAAGACTTCATTGTTGGGCTGAAAATTTACATTCGTCTTCTCAAACCGAGATTTGCTTTGTAGAGATAACCCTGTGCCTGATGAAGTAGGAATGAAATATTTGGCAAGTATTCGTGGTATTCCTAAATTTTCTTTTCATCGGTATTTAAAAGTATCAGAAGTTTAATACCACCATAAGCATTCTCAAGGCTTGCTTCATGTGTTAAGGTCACGTACCTTAGACCCTTTATCCTTTTTCTAAAAGTACAAAAACTAATGATACCAGGAAAATTCACAATGTTTACTAGCTAGGCGTTGGTATGTGTCTCACCAGCTTCAGATCTTTTTCCCTGTGTATTGAAACAGACAATGTTTAATGCTACCAGAATAATTCCCTCTTTAGTTTCTACCATTAGTGGAATACTGTTCTCCTTTTTGGACATTATCGGCATCTGGAAACCTTTCTCTTTTATGAAGTCTTGCTTCAAGTTATGGGTAATTTGTTTTTTACCATTGAAAGATATAAAATCTACCTTCGCCATAAGTTCTACTATGCTGTTTGGTACTTTCCATTAGGCGTACGTAACTCACCTCTTGAATCATCAGCCAAATCCTGCTCTGGTGCTTAATGGACTAAACGTTGAAGCTTTTAGCGCAAGTGAATAGCCATTTAGACCTAACCTGCATAAAGGATTTGAATAATGGAAATGGATAATTTCATTCAAGGAAGGCTTCACAAATTTTTTTAAATATATAATCTAGTGCAGTAAAATAATTATATGAACACGGATACGATGCGGAATCTTAAGTTCATGTCTAAGTATGTGAATTAAAAAATCTATAAATAATACCATTCCTAAGTTTGAGAATCATAATTATTACAATTTCAATGCATCTATACAAAGGAAACCGTAAAAAAACGAATGATCGTAAATTATCCCTCCTCTTACAAAGCGACTGTTTCCGCGTCATCCTGAACTGATTCTCGTATAGCAATATCCCGGAGGTAAGTCTTGGTGATTGGCCTGGACATCAAAATTGTGCCATTTTTTTTCTTTCGAGGGCCACCCAGTATGTGTGACGTTTGCGTGTGTTGAGGGGTAGGGGTTGTATATTTCTGTGTGTAATGACTCTCAGACCATGTCGAATTTGACTTGAATGCTAAATTCTGGGCAAAGTTTATGGAACATGGAATCAACCCCGCGTCCAAAAGGGTCAGAAGCGACAATAAGTCGTTCGAAGTGTGGAAACAAAAATGAGATAAGCTCTGCATGTGCACGAAAAAAGTTTGTTCACAGTTACGGTTGGTTCGGATGAAACATTAAGGTGATAAGAGAGATCAGTGAGATGGAGTACTGACATTTCAAAGGTAAAACCTTTTTGCTCGATGTCAACGAGCAGTTCAACAATTTCATTCACTTCTCGAGTTTTTTTTTTTTTTTCTAAAATCACCACAAGTTCTCCACACCTATCTACATATTTGTCTCTCTATGAACAGCTTTCTTAAACGCAAAGCAATGAAAGTTTCGTCGCTTCATCGATTTCAAGCTAAACTCCAAATATATCTGTTTTCAGGAAATGATCGGAAAAGAGTAATGCTCCACTTTGGAAGAGATGTCATTTTTCAATATGCTGAACAGCATGGACCCGATGGATATAGTTTCACATTATTCCAGAGCTTGAAAGATATATAGAAAGGTGAAGTAATTGGAAACATGAAATTAAATGCTGCAAGATATATATACAAATATTTTTTTTTACTTCTATAAAGAGATTCGGGGTTGCAATGTATTTTTTCTTCCACATTCTACTCAGGATCCAGTAAGCGATTCCTTTGTCATCAGAGAACGTTTTGGGCATCGTAGCGAATTGGAAAACAAATACAATCCTCATAATACATCAAATGAAATTCTCTCTCTCTATCTCTCTCTCCTCTCTCTCTCTCTCTCTCTCTCTCTCCTCTCTCTCTCTCTCTCTCTCTCTCTCTCTTACTTCCTTCAATATTTCTTTCAATTTTGTTTCTAGCAACATCTGTTTTTATTCATTATTCATATAAAAATGGGTTTAAAGCTGGGAAGATTGATATTTAATGTATTCACATCTTTTAAGCTTCCTATACAAAGCTGTGTTACGAACATATTCAGTCATATTATAGTGAGTGTGATGCATATTCGTTTGTATTTCTGCGTATAGACACACACATACCAACATATATATTTAGATTTTTACTTATGAATTTTTAGTCATAAACCATTTACTTATTTTTCCATAAATAAATTTGTTTGTTCCTTAAATTTTATTTGTTCATAATTAATTTTGTATTAATTATTTTTATTCAGTAATTATGTTTCTCTGATTATATTTATTTATGCTCTCTTCGTCTGTATATCGTCACTTTAATTTGTAATTTCTTTTAAATATCTATGTTTTATAGAATTGATTTTTATTTTTGTTGATTTGTATTTATGTATATTTTTAAATTATATTTATGAATTCATTCTTTTTCCTTAATTTCATTGATTTTTAATTGTTTTTATTAGTTTTATTTATTTCTCATCTAGCTCTATATTTTTTTTTTATTTTCTATATTTTCATATATATTTCTAATTTATATTTTCTATGGACTACATTTCATTAGTTATAGATTTTTATTATCTATTTACTTATCTCTCTAATATTGTTTAAACACTGAAATTGTTTAACTTTCACATTCATTTCTACTTATTTATTTAATCTTTTATCTTATATAGATAAGTTTCTTATCCCCGGAGAGAATTACTTAGGGCTTTGTTATCCCTAATAAATTAGAATTGAAACCAATGTTATTAGAGTATAATGTATGTTGTAAGTAAAGTGAAACTGTAAATCCTTATTCACGTGTCGAATACGAATATCAGTTCATAAAAGTTATTTAGTCGCATTTCATGCAAGCTACACATCATAGCAAGATATTATTAAAGGTCAATACAATTATGTTTGCTAGGAAAATTACCCGTTGATCTCTTTGGATAATTAATGCTGGAACGATTGAATGATGTTTGTTTTGTCTTAAATGTTAATTAATATTAATAAGCAAACTTGGCTTCATTGTACTCGCCATTGATTCTGTTCTGTTTTTTTAAAGAGAGAAGCTTTGAGTAAAGTGGAACAGGTTTTCGTGACACAATGTGGCTAATATACTGAAGCACATCTGAGCGGCCCTGATAAAATAAATAATTAATATTTACTTACTCTCATGCTGAGTGATAATTAAAAAAACAGGTTCCGTAATAAATTTTTTGAATTAATTCCCGGAAAGCAAATGTCGCGATTTCAGCTACCAACTTTCAGCATTAAAACTCCTTCTGAACTTTTTCCTTATCTGATGTAATTTATAGCCGCAGCAGTTTTACTGATGCTTTTCAAAGAATGTTAGAATTGACTGGATCTAGTGAAGAGACTTACCAGAGACCACCGATAGAGTTAGAAATTGTCTGCACGAGGAAGATGAGGTAGGTGTCAATAAGATTAAGGCTGCTGTATGGGTCATCAGGAACTGCGAAGAAAGGGTGATGAATGTTAATAGAATGACGGAAGAATTGGATCAATCAACTCATGAAATTATTTTGGATTACATTTTGCGAATAGGCGAAGAGATCGTCGAGTCAGTTTTCCTGACGTCAAATGCAATTGAAAAGAAAAAGTTGAATGCTATAGAGATGAGCTCTTTTTCTAATATGCATGACATAAAAAGAATTTGAAATATGAGACACGTGGAGACTTAGTAGGATTTGTGACAAGTGCAACGTTAGTGGAAGAATGGATCAGAGCCGCTCGTGGAATAAACACTTGGTGAAGAGTAAAGGAGGCGAGGAGACCTACTTTAACTGAGTAGAAGGCTTTAAAGGGTATTAGAGAAGAAATCTCCAACATCTAAGCAACTGGGAGAGCTCGTGCAAGATTAAGTTGAACGATAAGTAGGAACTATGCTTGTGTTGCACTGCTGATGAACTTTCTGCCTTGCTGCGTAAAGCTGTTAATGCGCTGCTTGGCGGTTTGATTCACGACTAATAGTTGAACTGTGTGAATGTGACACAAATCGTTTTGCTGTCTTGTATCGTGAGCTCCGAAACACCCCACAACACCATCTGTAAGAGAATTCGCATAGTCAAGAGAGAGAGAGAGAGAGATGGTACATATTTTCATTGGACATTGAACATTGGATTTTTTCTTCTTTACATCCCCTTTTCTCTCTCTACTCTAGCTGTGACTGACAACAGTCGACTGAAAAAGAGTTACTTAATTCAGGTCTACAGAGGCATAACCGGATTTTAAAGAACTCAGCCATTCGTTCAAATTTCAAAAACAGGTCATCCTGTCGTGAATGAGACAAACTCCAAACATGCTGCATGGTTAGACACACTCAAAGACACATCCATTCGCAGATATATATCATATATATATATATATATATATATATATATAGTATATAGTATATATATACAATATATAGGATATATATATATATATATATATATATATATATATAGATATATATATATATATATATATATATATATATGATATATATATATATATATATAATTAAATATAACTATATATATATATATACTATATAATATATATTATCATATATATATATATATATGAATATATATATATATATATATACATTATATATATATATATATGTATATATTATATATTAGTTATATATATATATATATATATATGTATATATAATATATGATATATATATATATATATATATATATATATATATATATATATATATATATATATATATCTATATATGGTATATTTTAAAAAAATTAAAATATATATATATATATTATTAATTATATATAATTATAACATTTATAATATATATATATATATTATATATTAATATATAATAAGGTATATATATATATATATATATATATATCTATCTATATATATACCTATATAATATTATATAACTATATATATATATATATATATAAATATATTATATTATTATATATATATATATAGAAATATATATATATAATATATTATATATATATTATATATGAGAGATGAGAGACGAGAGAGAGAGGAGAGAGAGAGAGAGTAGAGGTAAGGGATGTAAAAAAGAAGAAAAAATCCAATGTTCAATGTCCAATGAAAATGTGTACCATCAAAACTGTATGGTCTTCACGAGGTAATCCTTATCTAACGGGGTGAAATTATGCAAAAGTGTTCTCTCTCTCTCTCTCTCTCTCTCTCTCTCTCTCTCTCTCTCTCTCTCTCTCTCTCTCTCTCTCTTTCAGTTATCCGTTATGATAAAGTATTTCTACTCTCTTTTTGTTTCCAGATGCCATAGCTTTCATTTGTCGGAATCTTAAGAGTTGAGGAAAGGATAAAATCAGCTATTATCTTTTTAGTTAACATTGGGATATTAAGTCAAGAACTATCATGTTCACACTGTTTAAGACTTTTGGCCTTTTTGTTTAATTCTAAGGTAGGTCTCTTCTGCCTTCTGTATCATTTCTATTACTAAAAAAACGGACGTGTTAGTAATAAAAACTAAAACAAACAAAGATTAGAGCAAT
>NC_061109.1:4773972-4783972 GCF_015104395.2 Macrobrachium nipponense
GTCCGAAGGACCCTTTTGGGAAGTGAATGTTTTGAGTCACAACCCGCCAGAGTACAAAACATAATTAATACACCTTGGCTAAGACGATCATTATTCCTTGACAGGAATCTGGAATCCTCTAAGTGGGTTTCATCCCTCTCAAACTATTATTTGAAATCCATACCACTCAAATAAATTACAAAGCTAAAGTGGCACTCAACAGAGTGCAGACAACAAGGGAGTGTCAGTGGTGGTGGCACTCAACGGAGTGCAAATAACAGAGAGATTGGTTGGGGACTCAGCGAAGGTGGCACTCGAAGGGTGGAGGGTCAGCAATGGTGATCCTCGTAGGTGGGCTGAAGTTTCCCTCAATACTGCGGAGGTAGGTAGGAAGACGATGCTCCCAAGTGGCACTGAAAAGTGCAGAGGTAGTAACTGGCACTCTCACTAGTAAACAAGAGCTAAGGCTTCCAGGTGGTGCTCAAAAGTGTGTAACAACGCAGGTGGATGTATACAACCCATAAGTGTACGTACGGATGGGTTGGGTTCCAACACGGGAACAAGTAGTGTTTTCCAAAAACTGATAAGGGCAGAAACAAGGTTCTTTCGTGACTCTTTAAATGGGTGTTGCTAAGGAATGGTTACATACAGTCTGTGCATAAGATTTCTAATGGAAATCTACAAATCCTGGCGGCTGACAGGCTTTGTGTTTGAAGTTGGGGTAAAACAAATGTTTGTATATGTTCAATGGATTAAAGCACAAATTAAAATAAGATAGAAATTTTTCCGAAAGTAAGAGGGAGTGCTTCGATAAATCAGAAGTAATTTACTGAATTCCAAAAACATAACAAATAGGAGCATCCTTGCTAATTGTCGGGCTGTAAATACCTGTACACTGGGTATTGAAATTGAACGGTCAAGTCACTGACCTGTCAAACAAGAAAGACACGTTTCGTGTATATATATATATATATATTTTTTTTTTTTTTTACTTTAGACAGCACTTATGGCGCAAGATGCAGACTACAGGTTTACAAACGTGGTACTACAACGTCCGAGAAAATGCATTTATTTATAAACAGTTGCAATTTCTTCAATCTTTAGATACGCAAATAGATAAAAAAATTTTACATTCCTTTATGGTCTGGCCACTACAGAGTTCACAATGACATCACGAAAAAAAAAAAACTTCGGTAAAGAGTGGCATTACGCATTCAGTAGAAGAGCCAATGGCCATCACCCTAACCTATCCAAATTAATCCAGAAGCTTAGGGATGAACAGTCAAGCACCGAAATGATAATATAACAGGTATTATTAGGGGTTGATGTGGCAAGGCAAAACAAAACATACATTCTCCTTAAGAAAGACTAAATAAGTACTCAACTACGATGTTGAAGGTAGGTTGCAATTTTTATGGGCCTGTGCACATAATTGTATGTACGAGAAATTACAAGGCTGCTCCTATCTTTTTTTATAAATGAGTTGTTGATTTAATTTTCAAGGGATTTTAAAAGGTTATTTTAAATTTCTCATAAATTAAACGTTTTTCTTATTTATTTTACAAAAAAATAATCCATCATATGACGAATGTGATATATGCATAAAGTTAATTCATGTAAGATTTATTGCTTGTCTTACGTATTTTTTATAGTAAGCTGTTCAAATCTTTTGATAAATAATATTTCTTTTTATTTTCATTTTTCTTTTCTCTTTCTTAGATCTTTGAAGAAATACTCCTTTATTCGAGAAATATAATCAATGCATATAGTCTTTTCAATCATGTGTCAACCATTTGTTTTATCGACCAATTATCCGATCAGCGAATTTTCCTGTCTGTGAATTGTCTGTAAAATGAGCTCCATCCGTTAAGAACTTAAGTCGTGTGTCACTGATTGTGAAAGGATGGAAGATGACGTGAATCACAGAGATTACAACCATCTAGGTACAATTGGAGAAAAACATCATGTGTGCTATGTGACAAAAGATTTAATATAAAGCTGAAGACCTCCCTTAATGCATAATTGTGAAACATGGCCCACGAAGAAAGCACAAGAGAGAAGGATGGAATTGGCAGAAATGAAAATGTTGCCTTGGATGTGCCGGGTGACAAGGAGAGACAGGATAAGGAATGGTTTCATAAGAGGGACGGTGAAAGTTACAGAAGTATCAAAGAAGCTGCAACAGAGAAGATTCCAATGGTTTGGGCATGTTATGAGAGGAGAGGTGGGATCTATTTATTAACTTGAGCACTTACACAATTGTTCTGTGCATTAATACAATTACTAACATGACCTCATTGAAACTGGATGATTTTTAGCAGAGATATTCCAAAAAAAATTTCGAGCTTCCTGGACTTTTCTATTGTAGAACGTATGATTTTTGTTGATAGGCTGTTTTAAAATCAGTTTCCTGTGCTGCCTGCCATTACATTGTTTGCGCATGTTATGAAGGCATTCTCTACTATCAGTCTGGCCATTTTGTTTGCGTTCCTGTACAAAAAAAACTCATATTTTCCCAACAGCATTTGGCAACTGGCGACGTCTGATTATAGTGCCATATGTTTGGTATGTGTTGTTTGCTTCGTTTTTTTTGCGTGATTTGCAGCTTTCGCCGAAGTAACGCCCTTTGCAGTCTAGACAAGTTGCCATATATAACACCCCCCAATCCCTCTTGATTCTTCCCCTCTACCAACTTTTTGTTTCAAACAATCTTATTCCTAACGGTGTTTTTGTAACTGCCCATCAATTTGAAATTATCTAGCTATCTGTTAATGGTGTAATGGTGTTGTCCAAGACTGTAATTATTTACTTCCTTTTCAAATATTTCATTTCTATCTTTTCCCTCTCCCCAAAATAGTTTTTCCTTGCCTTACTGTGTGCCCGTTCCCACCAGTAATTAGGGTATCTTAATCTCTTAAAACTTTCCTTAAGTGATTTTACCTTTATCCAAGAACTCGGGACTGCAAATCTTATAAGTCCCAAATGGCAAATCTTCTCATTACCTCTATTCTAATTTCTTTTCTATGACTAGAAAACATATGTATATGTATGAATTAGTGTGTGTCTTCTTCCTGTGTATTTTGAATTCTAAACTTTCTCCTCCCGGTAACCTGGTCAACTCAGATTTGAAAAAAAAACAGTTACTGAATAATTAGGTATAAATGCAGCAGACCCAGATACAGTGAAAAATTTAAGTAATGATCTAATGAAAATAAGAGAGTGGTCAAAAAGATGGCAAATGCCTTTTAACTTGGATAAGTGTAAAATGTTTCAAATAGGAATAAAACAACCCTCATGCTGCTTGGGAATGACATAAATAGTGTAGAACAAGAAGAGGACCTTGGTGTCAGTATTACCAACGACTAAAAATCCATTAAAAAGTGAAGAAAAACTGAAAATAAGGCACTGAAACTAGTTGGATACATAAGGAGGCAGCTCAAATACAGTTACAAGGAAACGGTACTGCAGCTCTACACAGCAATAGTTAGACCTCATCTTGAATATGCAGTACAGTTTTGGTCACCAACACTAAGAAAGGATACAAATAGATTAGAAGGGGTACAATCAAGATCCTACCATCTATCAGGCAAATAGGTTACCAAAGAATGACTAGAAATCATGACAAAATCATTAGGAGACAGAATGAACTATAAAATCTGCTCCTAGAGATAAGTGAACTCACGATGTCTCCTTGGATAGACTGCCAAGTCTTTGAGACATCCAAATGCTTGTAAATCCTTGTATCTCTTTACCAGTAAATCGAAGGAAGGGATTTCTTCTTCTTTCTCTTCTTCTATTGTGAACTTGATGTACTCATTTAGCTAATATATGTTTTTTTAGGAACTTGTGTAGTTCTTCCCTTTCGTCCTTGTAAATAATTAAGATGTTATCCACGTATCTTAATCATTTGATAATGTTTAAGGTCCCTTTATTTAATTACTCACCTCTTCCGTTTTAAACCATTGCATAAAAATGTTAGCCAGATCAGGGAAAGACATTGGAAAGGGAGGAAAATAATTTCAGTCCCAGACCAAAACATCATTACACCCATTAACAGAAAGCTATATAATTGAAAATTGATGGGCAGGTTAAAGCATCTGAAACTCACGAGATTTGGAAGAAATAGGATGGAAAATATCTATCGTAGCATCTCTCTCTCTCTCTCTCTCTCTCTCTTTATATATATATATATATATATATATATATATATATATATATATATATATATATATATACATACATACATACATACACACACACACACACACACACATATGTATATATATATATATATATATATATATATAATATATATATATATATATATATATATATATTTTTTTTTGGAATCTTTAACTATTAAGCAGCGTGTAATCTCATTAAATAGTTATGCCACCTCTTCCACCTGTCTTGTTTATAGCATAGTTGAAGACCTGCCATTCAAAAAGGATAATGTCACCCAATGTTTTAGCTTCTTAGAGATAGGCATTAGTCTTAGAGTTCATTTTAAATTTTTAGCTTTTATTTATCTTTTTTGTTTAATTTTAATATAGATTATTTAATGTTTTCACGATTTTAATTCTGAATGTGACATTTTACTGAGTCTGTTTTTAATTTGTAAATTTTCTTCTATTTTACAGCTCTGACGATGAGACTTACCGTATATAGTATATGCGCGTGTGTGTGTATTTTTAAGAAGTACAAAGTTTTGTGATATACTTTATTTGATATATTTGCAGTTTTACAGCTTCTCTTTTCCTTAAAGTGTAGCAGGAAAACTAATTGTAATAACAAGGTTGATAACAAAACACTCAGTCATCAATATCTCCGCTTTCCGCTTCGAATAAAGCTGATTATTTTATTTATTTTTTTATTTTTTTTAGAAAATATTATTTACATTACATGGATGTTATCTATTTTTGTTGTTATCCTGTGCCTCTTTTAAATTCATTGCTATTGTTTGCTAAGTTTAAAGATTACTTAAGAAAAATGCCTAGTTCAGCTACATGTGTAGTCTATTGACCCGTTTTAGTAGGGGAAAGAGCAAGTGTATATTACTGAATCAGCAATATTACTTATTTCATATAAATATATCGCACATTTCGGGGTATAACATAAAAATATATATCATACTATATGCATTTGTTTAGTGTTAATAGTCATTCGTGGAGTTAACAAAATTCGTGTCCCTCGGAATGGCATTAAGCTATTTCAATGGATAAGACTGGAGTGAAAGAAAGAAAAAACTCCTAAGTAAAATATAAAAAGAAATTATTGTGAGGAGTCGAGTTATTTTCGATCTGACGTCTTGTCAATGTTCGCTTTATTTGAGCTGAGGAGGAAAGAGGGAATCAACGGCGTTAGTGATGCAAAAGACCCAATCCCAGCAAGGAATAGGAGGATATTGAAGATATTGGCATCAATCAATGGAATTTGGTTAATAAATAAAAAAATGGATGAGAAAACATTGATATCCTGGAGCGAAGGTTCATGGTTGTAACGGTACAAGAAAAAAAAAAAAAAATTACAGAGAAATGCATGTTGACGAAAGGTTATGCACGCACACAAACACGACACACACACACACACACACATACACACACACACACACACACACATATATATATATATATATATATATATATATATATATATATATATTATATTATATATATATATGTATATATATATATGGAAGAGTTGGGCAAGTAGGGTATTGAAAACTCAGTAATAAAAAGAAAAGAAAGTTATATTTAAATGGAGACTTCAACTAAATGGAAAACATACCAATTCGAGTAAAGGGACGAACTGAAAACGTCGGTTTTATTGTGTTCTTTCCCTTTAACAGAAATATTTCATTTTTTCACTTTCTTCCTTTTGTCATATTCATTGTTGCCTCATCTTTTCTCCGCAGTTTATTGTGTCTGAAAATTCCGGTTGCTAATTTGATGGACACCCAGAGGAAAATCGAGAATGCAAGCAGTCCGTGAAATTACTGCATTGTTGTCAATGGCGCCAAACTACATTTCAGGGAAATAATCGAAGAACGAAAAAATGTTTTCTCTTAAACATTGTCGAATGTTGTGAATTTTTTTTTATTTTGTATATTTCAGGATAGCCACTATTTTAAATTTTATGAAATTAATTATAATCTACAATAAACTTGAAACGTCAATTTTAAAACATGAAGAAAACTATATATATAATTATCATGCATAATTTTTGGACAAAAAACGTACAGCATTGAATTCATGCATTATGAAAAAACAAATCGGTAACTTAAGAGAGAACAAAATGATATTATTGCAGGCCATCAAGAGAGCAACGTACGATATAGTCTAATAAATTTTCATTTAAATGTATTTCTAAAAAAGAGGATGTAAAAAAAAGAAACGATGAGGAATTTTTACTTTGGTTGATAGCACAATATTGTACCAACCCCGCACCTGATAACGTGTATATATATATATATATATATATATATATATATATATATATATATATATATATATAGATATATATATATATATATATATATATATATATATATATATATATAGTATATATATATATATATATATATATATATATATATATATATATATATATATATATATATATATATACATATATATATATATATATATATATATATATATATATATATATATATATATATATATATATATATATATATATATATTATATATATATATATATATATATATATGTATATATATATATATATATATATATATATATATATATATATATATATATATATATATATATATATATCTAAAGAGGTGAAAGAGGGGAATGGCTAATAATATGTTTAAAGTGTTCTATAATAATAAAGTCACATAGCTCTGCTTGCCTAGAGACAAGGGGTGGTACAACTGCAAAGTTCACGGAGAGAGAATGGTATGCTGAACAAGCAACTTGTCTCAGGGGTCGTTCCCCGTTTGCGAGGCATGTGCATTCGTTTGTACGCGTATTACAGGCCTACTGGTTCAGGGTACTTGTGGAAGACGCATTCTTTGTGCAAAGGAGAGAACAAAGCGGTTACCTAAGTGTCAGGAGAGAACGCCCATCGAAAAGGTAAGACACGTTCTTTAAAAACTTAGAAAATCTGTTACCTTTTGAGAAAGAGAGAGAAGTGTGGGAAATATTCTCTTTACGTAAATACTTTGAAAAGAGTGACGTGGGGTGTCTATATAACTATTATCTTTATACAGATGGGTCCGATTCCATGGTTGATTAGGAATGGAATTCTCTAATTGACTAATACTAGACAGTGTGACTTGTTTGGGGTTTGAGAGTGTAACCTTAGTCCGGAAGGTAGAATGTTATCTTATTGGTTTTCTTTATGGGCAGATTTGGGTATTTGTGCCATTATGACCTTGTTAATCATTTTGCTCTTGTTATAACCAATTGCTTTGGGAAATAAATGATATTTTTTGTATATCTTTACGCAGTCTTAATAAGCCTCGTGACATCTTACAGACAGGGCACCGTTGGCAACAGGTAAGAGTTCCCAGTTTGTGTAGTTTAGGGAATAGAGGGGGGTAATATATATATAAGTCATATCACATTTCCGTGATTCATATACATATATCGAGCTACAATGTCCTTTAATATCTAATTCGCTCTACCTCGGAATTAATATATTTTCATATATGCTTAACGAGGGGGAATTTTTTTCTCGATAAATAGACTTGTCTGGACCAGGCGCGAACCTATGGATCCTTTCAAATCCAGGAACGTCAGTGAAACTTTACCTACTACACCACCGCGAGAGCCTAAAAGTTCAGGTCGCCTCTCACCCTTAAATAACTTTCGCGCGCAGGTAATTAGTTGGGGAAATGTGATATGACTTATAGATTGGCTGTAAAAGCACTACAAACGCTACCGGAGTCGAGGTGGGTTGATGTTGTCTCCAAACCAACTAATTACCTGCGCGCGAAAGGCATTTAAGGGTGAGAGGCGACATGAACTTTTAGCCTCTCGCAGAAGTTACTTATACTTAAAGTATTTACGGAATTTCTCTTTCATTTCGTCCCTTTTGAAAATCGCAAAATCACATACTACGTATCTAGACGAAACATTTATGGCACAGAGATGGTTTGGGTATCCTGTTATCATGATTTTTTGGCAGCGCAAAATATATATATATATCTATCTATATAAAATATAATATATTAAGATAATATAAATATTAATATCTATATATAGATATATATCTATATATATCATATATATATTATAATATATATATATATAATATATATATATATATATACTATATATATAGGTATATATATATATATATATATATATATATAAGATATATATATATATATATATATATATAGATATATAATATATATATATAGATATTATATATATATATATATATATATATATAAATATATATATTCCATGATATAAAAGATAATAGAGTTTTAATCAAAACAAACTATTTTTAGCCCCAACATAAGAAATTCATCATAAGCCGATTATCCCAAATAACTGTCTCATCTATTTTTGGAATCAACGGCCGGGTGTTTAATACTATTGATTGGCGTTATGGGAGGTTTCAGCGCTTTCCGATATTTCGTTCTAATTAATTAATCACATAAAAATAAATAACCAGGTAATAAATCTCAACCTGTTTTAACTACCCGAGTTCCGAAGGCAATTAAAATGATTAATGAGGCATACTGACTTGTATCAAGATTACGAATCCATTGAAAATATATTCAGTTCTTTGCAATAGCTTTCATCATGCTACTTTGCTTTATTTA
This sequence comes from Macrobrachium nipponense, assembly GCF_015104395.2. Taxonomy (NCBI): domain Eukaryota; kingdom Metazoa; phylum Arthropoda; class Malacostraca; order Decapoda; family Palaemonidae; genus Macrobrachium; species Macrobrachium nipponense. The sequence continues at coordinate 4,782,759 of NC_061109.1, forward strand.
TGACCTCTCCTAATATCTCCTTGGATTTAACCCTACCGTCCATCGCTGGTTGGGGAGCATCTGTTGATCTCTACTTTCTTCTTTCTTATCTCTCTTCCTATTCTTGAATCTGCAGATCAGTTTCTTTCAAAACTTTTTCTTTATGTATTTTGCCTGGGTAAGAAAAAAAAAAGAAAAAAAAAATTCGCAGTCTTGATGGGCCTCTCGCTGTGGTTTCTCTTTTGATTTCATTCTCACCTTTAACAAGACTCGTCCAGTTATTATATCAAAATCAGAAGGTTTGGTGAATCAAGTGAATAGACCAAGTTAGATAGAAATGCGTCGTAATGAGAAAGGACTGAAAATAATAATAATAATAATAATAATAATAATAATAATAATAATAATAATAATAATAATAATAATAATAATAATAATAATAATAATAATGTAGTAGTAGTAGTAGTAGTAGTAGTAGTAGAATGGACGAAGGCAGATTCTGAACTCCGCAGCATAGATCAGAAAACCAGGAAACATATGACAATACACAAAGCACTACAACCAAAAACAAATACAGACAGACTATACATAACACGAAAGGAAGGAAGGAGAGGACTACTAAGTATAGAGGACTGCGTCAACATTGAGAACAGAACACTGGGGCAATATCTGAAAACCAGTGAAGACGAGTGGCTAAAGAGTGCATGGGAAGAAGGACTAATAAAAGTAGACGAAGACCCAGAAATATACAGAGACAGGAGAATGACAAACAGAATAGAGGACTGGCACAACAAACAAATACACGGACAATACATGAGACAGACTAAATAACTAGCCAGCGATGACACGTGGCAATGGCTACAGAGGGGAGAGCTAAAGAAGGAAACTGAAGGAATGATAACAGCGGCACAAGATCAGGCCCTAAGAACCAGATATATTCAAAGAACGATAGACGGAAATAACATCTCTCCCATATGTAGGAAGTGCAATACGAAAAATGAAACCATAAATCACATAGCAAGAGAATGTCCGGCACTTGCACAGAACCAGTACAAAAAGAGGCATGATTCAGTGGCAAAAGCCCTCCAATGGAGACTGTGCAAGAAACATCAGCTACCTTGCAGTAACAAGTGGTACGAGCACCAACCTGCAGGAGTGACAGAAAACGATCAGGCAAAGATCCTCTGGGACTATGGTATCAGAACGGATAGGGTGATACGTGCAAATAGACCAGA
>NC_061109.1:4786472-4788972 GCF_015104395.2 Macrobrachium nipponense
GTGTCATTAGTCTTTCTAAAAACAAATGTCAATAGAGAACTCATTTTTCGGTATCGACAACCGAATCCACCCTGAAAAAGAAACCATAATTATCAGACATCAATAAATAAATGAAATGCATAAATGTCCTATAAACCTTTCTAAGTGTTTTTCTGCACTTCCAATCCAATAAAGTTTTCAAAAGTTTTTCTTTCACGTTACATTATTGATGGACCTCTAAAGCGTCTCTCCAATTTGCGGTCCCCACAAAAAAGTTCGTCTCTAATGCCTCCATAGGTTCCCATACTCACGGTCTTGGCATATTAGGTGTAACGACGTGCAGGCTACCTGGCTCGCAGTAGAAGACATGACGTCACGCGAAAGACTTTTTCCTTGTGAGCCAGGTATATGGACATAAGTTTTGTCATTAATGAAAAGAAAGCTGAAACCTTTACTGTAGAAGAAAGGCTAGCCGTAATATTTTGTGATGAAATGAAAATCGCAAAACACTGGAATTATGATAAAGGAACAAATAGATTAAATAAACTTTATGGAAAGGTTCAGCTTTTCATGTTGATCGAGGGTCTGACTGCTAAATGGAGACATCCCATCTTTTATGATCTTAACAAATCATGTGTCCATGAGATGGTGATGGGAATGACTGTAGAAGTAGAGAATGCAGACCACCCTGTAATTACATATTATGTTCTTGATCAAGTGTCGAACAATCATAAATAATGGCAGGTTTTTGGGACAGACTCAATAAAATTAAAGCAAGTTGCAATGAAAAAAAAAATATGTCATGATATGGTAATTTTCTTATTTCCCGATGCCCCCTATATCAAAGAACAAAAAAGAAATCATTTTATAACTTAGGGTTTTTGTTATGACGATTGAATACTTATTTCTGATTCTTGTTAGAGGGAAATGTTAAGTAAGACACGCACAGAATGTGGTCTATCTAGCTAACAAAATTAGTGGAATTCGTATAAACTTGAAAAAGCTGATTTTCAGCGTTTAAAATATGCTACTATGAGATTCAGGGTCTCTGTAACACGGTTTTTTGGACTTTGCTCCTTGTCAAAGCATCGGATGTAGGTGAAAGTTGACATATGTATATTTTACAACCACACACAAATTTTGTCAGCATTATCAATAACCTAAACCCGATAGTTTTGATTTTTATAGAGTAGAAATGAACTAGCCGACGCCATGGCCAATGATTACGAGCCAAGAGTCGAAAAACATTCATTACGTAAGCAAGGTAAACAAAAACATTCTGACTAAATGTTGCCCCGCACATCCACCAGACAGAAATGCCATCGGCTCTGAAACCCAAAGACTTTATGAATGGTGCGAACATACATAGATCAGTGCTAGCGTAGTAATACTACTGTAGCAGTAGTGCCGCAACAGTTATAGCAGTAATATACATGAATTAAAACGTTTAGACCAACTGCTGGGATCCTTGAGGATCATTTAGCACTTCTTACAACTACTCGAGAAATTATTTTTTATTTTTTAGCCAGAAGTTAAATTTTCTAATCCAACAATGCCACCCAAAATGGTTAAGCCTTTCAGTGTTATCCTGAATTATAACGAGGCGAAAGTGGGTGGAGCCTCATGAAGTCACCATTCTGACGATAATTATTGGTGAAGGTTTAAAGCCAGTATACGGTACCGGCTATTTTTTTTTCAATAAATAGGTAGATAGCCAATAAATAAAAATTGCTTGACATTGGATATAGCACTTATCAAATCAAGCTTGTCTACTATGTTTTTGGTAATTACCAACTATTCCCTACATCTTGTCAATCTGATTGTGACCTATAAAGTAGACTGTAATTTCTTAGGAAACTTATTTTGTGAGTTAGACTAATAATCAAAGTGTTTTTGTATTTATTAACATATTTTGTTGGTTTGTTCATTATGACAATTATCAGTGGGGAGGTTCCAGAGTTCATAAAGGTGTACTGCTTTGCTTGTATTTAAATTTGTATGTCATTGTTGCCAGAGGTTTAGCCTTCGTTACGTATAGCCAATCATCCATCGAGAAAGAGGGAAGAAATGATGTCATAAGTTACGTAACGAGTGCGTTCGAAACCTTTTCTCTGAGTAAGTTGGCCCGTCTTCAAAAAAGGTCCCTTTTACATTAGAAGTACCAAATTTATTCAACCTACGTAGTGCAGAATACACTCAAAATTTATGTGTTGATATAATATGTATTCTGAATAAGCGTTATATTTATGAAATGCATAGATAAAAAGTTATTGCGAAAAAACCGTGTTACAGAGGCCCTGAATCTCATAGTAAGTCTGTTGAATATTTATGGTAGAGGGGGCTGTTGGGAAGCTTTATCTGGAAGATTAATGTGGAATTTACCTCTGTGATTAATGATAAGTTTGATCTCATAAATTCATCATGCATGATTGGAGATGTAAAATAAAGGAATTCTTATGGAATTGACTTAGATAACCAGAAAACTCTTCTGTATAAATCATCAATGTAATGAATAAAATAA
>NC_061109.1:4793972-4796803 GCF_015104395.2 Macrobrachium nipponense
TTAATGACATTGATGTATGATTTACTAGCAGGATAGCAAAATTTGCAGAGGACACCAAACTAGGTGTAAATCCAGCAGACCCGGAGGCAGTAGAAAGTTTCAGAAATTATCTAAAGAAAATAGGAGTGGTCAAAAGGATGGCAAATATCTTTTAACTTGGATAAGTGTAAAGTGTTTTAAATCGGAACAAACAACCTTCATGCCAACTACATGATACCTATGAATTTTATAAATAGTGTAAAGGCAGTTCAATTACCGAAACAAGGAAACAGTGTTGCAGCTCTACACATCAATAGTTAGAACTCATCTTGAATATGCAGTACAGTTTTGGTCACTAATACTAAGAAAGGACTAAATAGATTATATAGGGGGTACAAGCAAGAGCCACAAAGTTAATTCCATCCATCAGGCAAATGGGTTAACGAAGACGACTAGAGAGCCTGAAGATGTATGGCTTAGAAACAATGCGATTACGAGCACAACTGATAGAAACATTTAAAATACTATAAGGCATAACAAAAGTAGACAGTAAACTATTTACGTTAAACGAAAAACAGGCAAGAAATAATGGATGCAAACTGGAACCAATGAGATACAACACATCCCATTATGGGAACTTCTTTACATACAAGATATATGACACATGGAATAAACTGCCACCAGAAGTTGGAAAACAGCAAGAGTGTGGAAGAGTTTTTAAAGAAAGCTAGACAAAATCATTAGGGACACTGGTGGATGAACAGTAAAACCTGCTCCTAGAGATAGTGAAGCACACGATGTGTCCTCGGATGGACTAACAAGTCTTTGAGATATCCTAATCCTTGTAGCTTTCTCTCTCTCTCTCTCTCTCTCTCTCTCTCTCTCTCTCTCTTCTCTCTCTCTCTCTCTTTGCATGAATCGTGTCCTACATTCAAAGCCATTCTTCAAGGTAAATTACTGGACCTTTGCCAGAGGAAAAATGATATGAAAAATGCTTCATCAGGTTTTCCTCTGATGAAAGACAAACAAATCAAGAGTGAAGTCTGGCGTTCGCACGTCCTTTTAAAAAGGTAATGAAAAAAGCGCTCAAGGGAATTAATGATAAAATGTCGCAATGTTTCTTATGAACATCTCAATGGAAGTTGATCTGCAAGAAAAGCTAACAATTATCTTCAATGGCAGGAGATTTTGTAAAAGAACTTTAGGAGGTTTTACTGGAATAGTTTGTTGAATTCAAGAGAATGCGCTACCTTTACACTTGTTAGGTCAAAGACTGAAAAATATTAATGAATTTATCTACGTCTACAACCACCAACATTCGGGAAAGAATTTTCTCTGAGTCTGGGGAAAAGAGAGAGAGAGAGAGAGAGAGAGAGAGAGAGAGAGGACGAGAGCAGAGAGAGAGAGAGAGAGAGAGAGAGAGTGTGTGAGGATGTATATCTTTTACTTTTAAGGTTTTATATTACCGCTGAATAGTGATCAAGCCAATTCCTAATAAGGGTTAAAACGCGGGGTAAGATTGGCCCAGATTAAGGATGGTTCCCTGTAAGAGAAAAACAAAGAAAAAAAAAAGGCAAGAACGCATACAGAAAAAAAATTTTGCTATGGGACATTTATGATTTTAGTTCTTATTTTACTTGGTCTTAACCCTATGTAATTCTTTGTTATAAAGTAAAATGCATTTATAAAGAATAATATGCTTTCTGCAAACATTTGAGAGTGGACACAGCTTCCATTTTTTCCATTTATAATTAAGTTAACATGCTGAATTATACCTTGGTACCCCTTGAGATGTCTAATTCCATTTGGTGAAACTTCAAGCAGCAGTCATAGTATTACTAGTGCTACAGCTATGCCTTTTGAAGTCACCTTTACCGAATATTCTTCTTATTCCTGTCGATTGAAAGCCATTCCATGAGAGTATACTCAAGCTAGCTTGGCTTTTCTTCATATATTTTCCACATCCTGATAAGTTCTACTTTGAACTTTGTTCCTCTTCGATTATTTCTAATTTTAATAAAAATATCAACTACTATTACAACTACTACTACTACTACTACTACTGTAATAATAATAACAACAACAACAACAACAATAATAATAATAATAATAATAATAATAATAATAATAATAATAATAATAATAATAATAATGCTGAAAACAATTTATTATCTAATTTCTTCTCCAGATTCGTTTCCTAATCTTTTCATTATTCCTGCTGCCTAATATTCATATTTTTATGAGTATATTTTCTAGTTGAACAAGTAGCTTATAATATGATAATAATAATAATGGTGAGAGCATAGCCAGACCTTTTACTTAAGCAAGTAATCAAGTCTTTCCTTGACGACTTTCATAGCTTCATTATACAAACCAATCATATTCGGACACCTTTACCAGTTCCTTTCCCGAGCTAAAAGGCCCATCTTCACCACCCCATCCCTTCTTCATTCTACCTCATGCTCCATCCACTCGCAAAGGCTCCCATCCCCAGCAACACTTTGTTTTTTCCTTGTATCCTCTCAACATGTGTCGAAAACGTAATTCCTTTCATCCCAAAGAATTTAGAACAAGGGCAAGGTAAACCATAAAAATGAAGAGCAAAGGAAATAATGAAAACTCTTCCTGAATATTTATTCAGTGACAGTTCTTGTTAAAATTGAAATTGTCTTCACGAGTTGGATGTCTGAAAGAGTATCTTCACAATATGCTACCAAAAGAAGACATATTTCTGTGTCTGCATTTTGAGCGAGCGGTCTTGCCTGGGCGGTTTGGGATGGGGAAAGTTACTTTTCGGCGAGGTGTTGGGGAACTGGTATTGGATAGTTGTGACATAAAAAGGCAACCATGAT
>NC_061109.1:4797303-4802303 GCF_015104395.2 Macrobrachium nipponense
GAGAGAAGGGTCTTTTATTTCGCACATTTGACGAATTTCATATTCCATTTATAGCGAGGCACTAATGTATCAGGTAGACCAAATTAACAATGGTCCGCAACGTAGTCGGTTTCCTTTTAACTAACGTTCGAAAGATTTAAGAACCAACATCTTTATTCCTTTTTTACTGTATATTTGTATTTTCTCAGCCCTTTAAATCTCACCTCCAGAAAGACAAAAATTAAAAGACTGCACACATTAGGACGAAAATTAGCCTTTATGTTTTAAAATACATTTGTTGGAAACCAGTAAACACTAGGAATGAATGATCAATGTGAGCTTGTACCTGATATAAAAAAAAAATGGAATTGCGAGGTTATTTAAACTTCATACTTCACCATTTTTCAGAGCCATTTAAACTCCTCTAAAATAACTCTTCATTGAACAAGGCGTGACCCGACTTCGAGCTTACTCGGAACGCGTGCATAAGTTGTAAACATATTCCTGATTTAACGTAAATTAAATCGTGATGATATCTACGGTCAAATAAAGCCTTGTTTCTCCAAAGAAAATTAAAATAAGTATGCTCTATTTTATTAGAAATAATTGCTGTGCACTGTTTGACAAGCAAATTATTTAATTTTTTACATTTTTATTCTAAATTTCCTGTATCTTGAAGTTGACGCAAAACGTTTTTCAGATTTTTTCAGGCTCTTCCATAGACCTTTCCTAGCCCCCAACAAGAACATCAACAACAACAACAACAACAAAAACAAAAACAAGAAAATAGTTTGTAGGCTTACTCCTCAAGTAAGCGAAAACTGGCACTTAACCTCTGAGCAGCCATCTTCAGTGGCCGAGATTTTCCTAATGTATATATCTTATCCTCGTCGGGGGAGACGAAGTTCTGCAAACATGACAGGAGCTTAAAGTTGCCGATAAAATGTCGACCAAAAATCCGCAGAGAATCGTATCAAGTTCTGACCCAAAAAGGACAGTTAGGAGAAGTCAGACAGTCGATATGTTATGTGGGAATTTTAACGATGAATCAATCTTGTTACATAAGTGAACGGTGTTACATATATCTATTTAAAATAAGTAATTTCATGACAGGAGGATTCTCATATTTTAATTTTATAAGATGTTTTCCAAACGAAAACAATTCTACAAGACACTCACAGATGACTCAGATTTTATGCATGACTGTGCCTTAACTTTGCTCTGTCTATTGTAAGTTGCTTGAATCAGTAATTAATGACTAAGACTTGGGAATATATTAAAAAAAGTAACGCTTGTAATAGCCACATATCGACTGATATATGTTTTATGCGAGAAAAAGCAAAATACTGGAAGTTAAAATGACATCAATGAATACTTTCCTCATATAGGAATCTTGCCAAACGTCAGAATTCATGGAATCCAGTCGCAAGCAAACTCAACCGCTCTAATTTTGAAAATAACTTTTTAATGAGATCATCTTCGGGGTCTTCATTACATACTGTGCAGATAATTATTAGAGAAGCTTCCTTTTCAAATACCATGAACATTTCGCTTCATAATAGATGTAGTGCTTTAATGAGATTTACATTAATTCTGGAATGGCCGTACTTTTCCAAGCTCCGATAAAAACAATTAACCACGATTAATATATATATATATATTATATATATATATATATATATATATATTATGTAGTACTTTTTCAGGGTCCGATATATATATATATATATATATATATATATATATATATATATATATATATATATATGCATCAAGCTACATGTGTTCTTTAATATCCAATTGACTCTACCTCGGAATTAATATATTTTTATATATATTAACCAAATGGGATTTTTTTTAGTTGATAATAATTCCGTCCTCTCGTGGATTCGAACCACCCCACAAAGGAGAAATCTGCACTTCACTGACGTCTCTACCGACTCGGCCAACAAGTGAGGTATTGATTATTGGTTGATGCCGATTCATGACTCACAAATCACTATCGAACTCGGGTATTTATGGTTATAGAATCGACATCCATCCACCTCTGCTATGTTAACCATGATTATGCTTTTGTCTCAGGAATTTTGATCTATATAGAAATGAGCATGTACAGAAATTAGGCAAAAAATTCATCTGATATTACATTTAAAAACGTGTTTCTGTATGATAAACTGTATTCGTCTATTCAATTAAACTAAGAATTTTATGGGATTAGTCATGATTCCTTTTTTATTATTGAAACAGGGGGAATGGAGACTTTATGCTTTCATCTTACCGACGGGTTTTGTTGGAAGTTCTACTGATAACAAGGCGTGATCGGACCTCCAGTTTACTCGGACCGCGTGCTTAAATCTACTGTTTAACATGCACATTATCTATTTTTTAAATTTTCATTCTAATAGATAAATCAGAAATATCCCATCCTAAAATTCCTGTATCTTTAACTCATCGCGAAACACCGTTTTCAGAACTTTTTAGGCTCCTCCATAGACCTTTCCTACGCCGCCCCCCCTAACCATAACAACAACAAAGTGGTTTGTAGGCTTACTCCCAGAGTAAGCGAAAATAGTTCTTCAATTCCCTCACGTATCGAGATTCATGTTGAATCGTTATTTCATTTTTTCAGAAAACGTAGGAAAAGTTATGGAAACAAAACTACTTTACTTAACAGTACAGTGATGGTTTATATTAGTTAGAATATGAATATAGAAAGTATCACTACTATTTCTTCAGTATAATAATAATAATAATAATAATAATAATAATAATAATAATAATAATAATAACAGCGGCACACGATCAGGCCCTAAGAACCAGACATGTCCAATGATCAATAGATAGAAATAACATTTCACCCATGTGCAGCAATAACAAAAAGAGGCATGATTCAGTAGCAAACGCTCTCCACTGGTGCCTGTGTAAGAAACACCAGCTACCTTGCAGTAATAAGAGGTACGAACACCAACCTGAGGGATAGATAGAAAATTATTGAGCAAAGACCCTTTGAGACTATGGTATCAGAACAGATAGGGTGATACGTGCAAATAGACCAGACGTGACGTTGATTGACAAAATCAAGAAGAAAGTATCACTCAGTGAAAAAGAAAGAGAAAAAATAGGTAAGCATCAAGACCTGAAAATAGAAGTAAGAAGGATATGGGATATGCCCATGGAAATTGTACCTATAATCATAGGAACAATAGGTACGGTCCCAAGAACTAGTGGCTGAAGTAGCTCCAGGACTCATGCAGAAGAGTGTGATCCTAGAAACGGAGCACATAGTAAGAAAAGTGATGGACTCTTAAGGAGGCAGGATGCAACCCGGAACCCCACAGTATAAGACCACCCAGTCGAATAGGAAGACTGAGACAGACAAAAAAATAATACATTTGGAAATATGCCATGAAAATGAGACAAAACAGAATGGTGAAAAATACAAGTTTGTGGAATAGAATATGTCTCACATTGCATAACTAGCTATTACAACATACGCTGAATAATGTTACATAGCATATTTCACATTAATGCCCCTAGGGCAGTGGTTTGTTCTACCTGTGGGCCATGCCACGGAGATCTTCAAATTAGCATTTAAAAGATGAAAACTCTAGAAATAATGTAGAGCGATATAAACAAGAAAAAAATAAAAAGATATACCCTGCATTTATAATGCAGAGAGAGAGAGAGAATGCTTTGTTATAATTCAATTATCATTACACAGTTCTGGAGGGCATTGGGCCATGAGTATTTAGGGATGCCAAGAATGGGTTATGGGCACAAAAACTTTGACAGACACAGTTCTAGTTGGTACAAAACAAAACCCTCCTGATGATTGGTTTAAGTGAAAATGACTTTCAAGAACTCATGTTGTTTGGAGATTTTTCTTCCGATGTAAACTGCCCCACGATTTTTGTCTTTCTTGTAAAATGGACGAACTCTGCCTTTCCATAAGGATATCCATACTTATTTCCACTTTTAACGCTACGTTCAGATCGTATTTTCTTCCTTAATACCAATTTATTTAATGTTTTTCTTAGGTAACGGTGTAAAGTAAAGGAATATTCAAGTTTGTACAGCTACAATATATACGTTCGTGCCTTGGATTTTGGTTAGATATCTGTGTGAATTTGCTTTGAGAGCAATTATGTTTTGTTAGCGGGTCTCCATGGACGGAAATTCAGTTAACAAAATCATCGAATAACAGACATTTGTAAAGGAAATCAATTCCTTTCTGAAGGGCTTTGGCTGAAAACGCTCTCACGACCTGTAGGTGACTACCCGATTTGTTTCTTTCAGGTGAATAATACCAAAGATGTCTCTGTTGTCATTGCAATGTCGCTAGCTAGAATATTGAATTCTTTACCGAAATCAGTCTGAAAACATTCACTTTGATGTGTTAGTTTTCTTCTTAAATTACCAATAAACCCTCCACTCTGAATTCAAAAGATAAGTCACGCTACGCATATGTACTGGTCACGTTCAGTTAGTTTAAGACTCATGCGTCATCCCAGGCCATGAATCCGCAAACGAACGCAGCCTTTGAAAACTTCAGGCTGGGCAAGGGACGGTTAGAGATTGAACGTAACTGATGTTCTCACAACATCCAAACGGTTATTGCCACTTCAACGCTATTCACACCAACGCAAGAGGCGAATGAGCTCGAGGAGAGTGATATGGATCCAAAGGAGAAGGGAATATATCTATAATAATGAAAGGTGCACAATATCGTCATATTTATTCTTAATGGGGACATATGACGTGTATATGCAGATGGAGAATTTATGAGACCAAGAGTATTATTATTGATATCGATACTTTTCATATAGTATACTGCGCAGACGCTACTGCGCAGACGATTCAGTTGGGAGAGATTCATTGTTATACCTTTAGCTTCGAAAGGCACAGTCAATTAAAAAATAAAAATGATCTGATTGTATAACCCCAAATGCACAGAGGCACACAGATAGACATACCGTCCAAGGCTCTGTTGAGAGAGAGAGAGAGAGAGAGAGAGAGAGAGA
>NC_061109.1:4807303-4834803 GCF_015104395.2 Macrobrachium nipponense
CCAAGTTTCATGTCCATCGGACCAGACGTTTGGCAGTGATTGAATAATAGACGGACGGACAGACATACCGCCCATTATAGTAAAATGCAAATTGTGTAAGTTGTAAAGTATGGAAATCAGGCACGTTCATTATATGCCAAAAAGAAGCGTTGAATTAGAAAGGGTTCATTTCCAAGAGAATAAGAATCATTTTAAATTTCTGCAAAAGAAAACTATAGTACCGTTTTTTCCGTCCGCCCTCAGATCTCAAAAACGACTTAGGTTTCAGCGCTGGAAATTGGTATTTTGATCATCCACCTTTCAATCATTAAACATACCAAATTACAACCGTCTAGCCCCAGTAGTTTTTTATTTCATTTAAGGTTAAAATTAGCCATGGATCATGCATCTGGCAGCGCTTTCTGGAGTCACGGGACACACCCTCACTCCACCGCATCTGGTGAGCAACTGGAGAACTGCCGTTCATAGTCGATGGTTTTGTACAGCATTATACATTGTACAGAAACCTTCGGCGTATTTTTTCCTTGTTCTTATTGAGAATTAATCTTCTACCATACAGGATATTACAAGGCAACGTATTTATCTGCGATGAGTTCCACCAGTCATAAGAAGGGATAGTAATTCCCACTAGATGAGGTAAATTACATTTTATGAGAGAGAGAGAGAGAGAGAGAGAGAGAGAGAGAGAGAGAGAGAGAGAGAGAGAGAGAGAGAGACAGAGAGAGAGAGAGAGAGAAAGTCCTTTGGATTTTAGATTTTCCTCAGTACAATCTGGATCGGTCAACGATTATTTTGATCTCTCTCTCTCTCTCTCTCTCTCTCTCTCTCTCTCTCTCTCTCTCTCTCTTTGTCCAGATCATTAAGAAGCGCATTTTTCCTTCTACTTTGACCCATCTACAGATTGAAGGGAATATGCAGAGTAGTACGAACTCGATAAGCGGCTGTTATCAGCTAAAAGAATACTTCGTACAGCTATATCTTACATGAAGAATCACACACACACACACACACACACACACACACACACACACACACACACACATATATATATATATATTATATCTTGCTACTTTCAAAATGCATATATTCCCTCTTGGACTGTACAAAATGTTATGTAGAATTGTGCAACATTTTTTCAGATTCCTAGATAGCTTAGAGATAGGATGTTTTAAATGTGTGTTCAGATTTCGCATAACATAATATGAAAAGAATATATATATATATAATGTAGAATGTAGAAAGAGAGAGATTTTCTATGTCCATTCGAAACTACGATTGTTTCCCTATTATGTCAGCACTGTGAGATTAGAGGAACTCCGAGATCTCAGTTTGCTTTCCTAATCTGTCAACACGTTTGATAAGCGAGCTCGAGATTTCATTTGTGTTTTGAGAATCTGTCATCAATTAAGATAAGGGGCTTCTGCTTCAGTCGATCGAGTCGAGTACGTGTCTTTTTTTTAATAGACTGGTCTCATATGTGTATGTCTTTGTCAAAGCCACGTGCAAATAACACATTTTGTATGTAAAGTTGCGTAAGATTTCGAAGCTTCTGGAACCATTATTGTCCCAAAAACGTTTTTGTGTCATCCACTGTCCAGCTTCCGTAAGGACGAGAATTTCATTCAGGCTTAGATACTCGAGGCGTTCAGATCTCTCTCTCTCTCTGTCTGTCTGTCTGTCTGTCTCTCTCTCTCTCTCTCTCTCTCTCCATCGCATAGCACTTTTGATTTTTAAAGTAACGTAACGATTGCGTACTCATTGAATGGTCACTCGTAGTTTGTAAATTTCAGATTTGATATTTCTTAGAGTTTATTTAGTGTTATTTAGTGATTTTTTGTGGAATTTGAACAAACATTGTTTCGTAACGGCGCCTGGTTTTGCTGTAAGAAAGAAGGAAATTGCTATACCAAAAAGGTAAAGTGTGTTATATTTTTATTAGTTGCAACTAATAACGGATAGGAACAGTAGTTAACTAATAACTAATAACAGATGTTTATGAAGGTTTGGTAAAAACTGATGGTTACAATGTTTTGAGAGAAACGATTTACACTTTTACACATTGCAAATTTTTGTATGTGTTTATTTCGTTTTTTTTTTTATTTGTTCATTTTCTTGTTGAAGTGTGCCTTTTTATTTTGATACTGTCCACATTTTTCTGTATTTTCATTTACATTCACAATTTAACTGACTTAGTTATTTTCATTGCTTAATCATTGCACATTTAATTAAATTTAACACTTGTGAATTAATTTGCATTTACTTAGAGTTCTTTTCATGTTTTATTGTTGTTTAGCACTTGTGACTTAATTTCAAATTTTCAATTATTGCCTAACACTTTTGAATTTCAATTGAATTAATTTTCTTGAGTTTTGTGATAAATTAATTTTAATTAAATTTTTCTTAAATTTATTCAATAATTAATTAAACTTTACCTTGTTTGCAAGTAACAGTAATGTTTTGTTAAGGGATCACTGTTGCCTTTAGAGTATTCAGTCGTTTAATACCTGTGATCATTGAGGGTTCAGGTGTCTGGCTTTTGTGAGGTAACAATAAATGAATGGTAAGCATAGTAACCAGATATTTGGCACTTCGTAATAATTATATTATATATATATATATATATATATATATATATATATATATATATATATATATATATATATATATGTGTGTGTGTGTGTGTGTGTGTGTGTGTGTGTGTGTGTGTGTGTGTGTGTGTGTGTGTGTGCAAGTGTGTTTGCTGTAAAATATTTAGGTATATTGTGGGTTAATTTTACTCCTGGAAACAGCATATTTGTCATAATAATGCTCTGTAGGGAATATATTGTTATCCATAACTCTGTCGCTAGTAATATTTATCTCCGATTTATCTTTCTAAGGAAGAGTACCAAAATAGACAGATATACCTTGTCATTACTCTCAAAAGTAGCTTCGACCTGAACTGCTATATAGTGTTCAGGTAAGTAAATTCCCGAGATGTATATACCAGTATTGCACCAGGCCATGTTTTTTTTGCTATGTTCCTAGGTTAGGTTAGGTTAGTTCAAAGACAAATACTCTAGGTAATTTGGATGTTGGGAAACAATGAAATTATTTTCAAGAAGATTCTATAGTTAGTTTTCAAGAAAAGGCGTCCCGTTTTTTTTCAGGGAAGGTCTCGTTCCATACTCGGTTTATGTTCTGGTAAAGGTCTAGTATTTACTTCTTTCTTATTTCTATGATCTAACGCTTGTCGTACCATTCAAACCCATTTTCATTATTGGTAAGAATTTTTTTTTTTTGGTGCTTTCGAAGTTGATCTAAGGATTCATTGCAGTAGTCACGCTCGCTTTATTTCAGGACTGAATAAAATTATAAGGAGAGAGAGAGAGAGAGAGAGAGAGAGAGAGAGAGAGAGAGAGAGAGAATGAGGAAAATATCATTCTTCACGGTGAGAGGGACAAATAAAATTGTGACCAGCCCTTTGATAGGAAATGCAAGGGGGCGCGCCATCCCCTTGGACACCGCTATGTAGCTCTGAATTTCATACTCCGATGGAGCAGGAGGTCAAGGGAGACGGAAGGAAAGTTAGGCATCAAAGAGAGAGAGAGAGAGAGAGAGAGAGAAACTGGCTAAAGGAAATGAATAATATTCTTATTTTTCTTCAAAGTTTTTTGCAGATTTTCGATGCTGCCATATAGTAGTATATATACCCATTTTACAGTGGTTTAGAATTAAGCCATCCTGGTACCGGCACGTTCCCTTGTTCTAAGTGTTTCAGGTCAAGATGGGTATAAGAGGGCTATGAAAAGGATGGCTTGAGGACCATCTGGCAGAGGGAGGGTACAGACAATTTCGACCAATTTAGTCATTTTGACCAAGTTGGACTAGATACATATATCCTACAGGTAAAGTTATTTATACAGACCAAATTCATTATCGTTATTTCTTATACAACAACAATATTTTCCCCCGAAGAAAATAAGCAAAAAAAGTGGGAAGGTAAATTTATATATACTAACCAAATTTATTATGGTTATTTTTTATACAACAATATTTCCTCCGAGAGTATTTTATAATGTGAAGAGAATAAAGATTATAGTTTATTAATCTGTAAAAAAAATCAATGAGAAAAGTGGTAAGCTGAAGGGGAAGAAAAAACAAAGTAAAAAGCAGAGTTAATTTCAGTGGGAATAATAATATGAGGATTCATTATAGCGAGAATTATCTATATGATTTAAACAAACGCTGTCCATTATTGACCGACTCAAAATCAACAGTGAGGTGGGTAAACCGTCCCCCAACCCAAGTCGGGCTATCCCCTCTATTAGACTCTCCGCCTTCAAATGGCCAGATCTGCTTTATGCTACTTGGTCTTCTTCTTCCACACATTTTCTTCGAAGAAAATCACTGATGCAGAGCTATTTTAAAACAGACAGGAAACAAATTATTCTAATACTCTAAACGTCACTTCACAACCTCATTTCTACGATTTAAGTTTTCTTCAGCTCAGCATCGTCTCTGTATATTTGGCACCAAGGTATTGCTTTGCTCCTCTTGTTGACGTAACTTATTATTATTATTACTATTGTCTATCACAAACCCCAAATTCGACTGGGTGGTATTTATAGTGTGAGGTTCCGGGGTGCATCCTGCCCCCTGAGGAGGCCATCACTTTTCTCACAATGTGCGCTGTTTCTAGTAGCGCACTCTTCTGCTCGAGTCCTGGAGCTACTTCAGTATCTAGGTTTTCTAGGTTCCTTTTCACGGATCTTGGGATCGTGCCTAGTGTTTTCTATGATTATGGGTACGATTTCCCCTGGCATATCCCATGTACTTCTTATTTTGATTTTCAGGTCTTGCACAGAACCAGTACAAAAAGAGGCACGCGTGATTCAGTTGCAAAAGCCCTCCAAGGGGGCCTGTGCAAGAAACACTAGCTAGCTTGTAATAATTAGTGGTAAGAACATCAACCTGAAGGGCTGATGGAAAACCATCAGGCGAAGATCCTCTGGGACTTTGGTATCAGAACAGAGTGATACGTGCCAATAGACCAGACTTGATGCTGACTGACAAAATAAAAAAGAAAGTATCAATTATTATTAATAATTTCAAGGGGTTAAGCGACATGGTGCGTCCTATACTGCTTTTGTTGGGATTATTTTTTGTTTTGCCTCATAGAAAATGGAAACATTGCCGGCCAAAACACATGGCATTAGTCATGGTGGAAAAGGATCAAGGGCAACCGATGCCTTCTGTGTGTGTGTGTGTGTGTGTGTGTGTGTGTGTGTGTGTGTGTGCAGGGAAAGCTAGTTGCCATTAGTTACTACGGGAGAAAGAAGGCTTTATCTGCCATTCATGAAGCATTTCCTCCTAAGAATGGGTTAACAACCCTTCGGTAGGCGGTCGTCTTCCTCCAGATAGAGAAAATCAGTATCTTGAGCAGCAAACGCTTCTTATGGCATCTATGAAAATAGACTGATATGATATCTTTGGTTGTTGCTGGGCTCTTGAGAGATACGTTGGTCCACTACGTAGCTGGCTGACATTTCCATTCCCAAAGGGTTTACAACCTTACATATTAAGTTCTTCTCCCCAGGGATACATATGTTTGTATGCATGTCTGCGTGTGTGTGCATGCATCTACGCTTGCATATACATATATAATATGCTAACGTATACTTCATAGGATAAATGAAATTTTGCTTTTCCTACCGTGTAATTATTGTACCTGAAAAGAAATCACGACAGTAAACTTAAGCATATATAAAGAAAATGACTGAACTGTAGATGTGAATGTTCTTCATCTCTACTGAGGGCATGCTGGAAAATTAGTCTAATAAAAAGAAAAAACCTGATTTTCATATAATGTTCTATTAACATAAATTCTTGTGACGCATTTTTTTAAATTTACAGCAAACATCAATTTAGAACAATAATTATCAGTATAGAATTATCTTGTCTCCATAATTCAAAACTGAAACTTTTTAGTAGATTTAATTATTCTAGGAAAACATATTTTTGTGACACAATTATTTTCTATTGCCAGCAAATATCAATTAAGAACAATAACTATGAGTATACAATTATCGTGTCTCTATAATTCAAAAGTGAATCTTTTTGGTAGATTTTGCTAATCGATGACAGCTGCTATAAACGTGTGAAGCACTTGCTGTATACAGATGCGATGTAGATACGGTAATTTACTTTTTCCTGGTATGACGCTATAAATTTGTAAGATGAAAAGCTTAGTATAACACATTCTAAGCCGATGAAAGTAAGGTGAAATAGAATGTTGCCGAATAAAACTCAGCGAAGGCGACTAGAGATCTCGTCGTCTCTCATTCACAAACTTCTCTCAAATAGAGTTTTCACTAATTTAGTGACTCCAGAGTCCAAGGTGATTGCTGTTGTGTTCTTAAGCGCCGTTGTAAATTATTATCCTAAACTTATTACTTCCTCGTCAACTATTTCTTCGTGCTTGTCAGCCTCACGGATTTCAAAGCACCAGCAAATACCCATCTAATACTTTTTTTCAAGAATCTGGTTAGAATGGCAAAAGAATCGATGATATTTACCACCTTTTAGTGTAGCAGTGGTTCTTAACCTTTTCCATCCTGTAACAACCCGGAGACTCTTCAGGTATTACCAGCAACCCTACGATGAATTTTGAAAGGGTGAACCTTGTGAAAAGGTTAGAAAAAAACATTAAAATGATAGGAAAGTCAATGGTACTGAAAATGCCGTGAACAAAAGCCTTGAAAAATTCCACACAGCCTCTATAAATGGCAGAACATTGCAAATTCCAGAGAACTACTGAACATATACAGGGTTTCCATGAAGCCCCAGTATATATTGCTCAGAAACCATATAACACAGAGTAATGCAGTTTTTTGTACAATGTCTACATTTCCTCAAGTTTGCATTCAGAGCACTTCTTTCTACAAAAAAGTACACTACTCTTTGTTGTATGGTTTCTGAGCAATAAACACTTGTAATGGTACTGGGACTTTCTGGACACCCTGTATTATATTATCTATCGTGTCTCTACCAGGAGTCGCATTTAATGCAGTTGCAGCGGCCATTCCATTTATTAAAGAAAAAGCAAAGAAGGAGAGTAAACAGATTGCATGCAAGGCTCAGTCCACTCTCCGGCGAGATTCCTGGGTACGTTCCATTCCCGGGAATCAGAGCGCCAAATTGCATGCTAATCAGACCAAAATGAAGTGCCAACCACTTCATCGAAGCACCGAAACAAGACCCTTTGAAGGGCACCGCATATAATTCAACGGTAATTACCTGTGAATTAATTTCCCGTTGCAAACTAGTTGCACTTTGGACGGGAATTCCGATGTAGCACTCAACTCCTTGCTTATATACATTGGAAGACGCAAACAAGCTCCATAAAGAAAGTTTATTTATTTGCTATGCAAATTCGCAAGCGTTTAGGAGTTCATGAAAGGACTTAATACACACTAACACACGTACATACACACATATATATATATACGTATATTGTTATAATTGTGTATAAAGATAAATATCTTCTATGCAAAATATTACCGAAAAGAATGGTAGAAAGTTATAATGCATACACGTAAAACACACACACACATTCACACATATACTCGTGTATGTATGTATGTGTGGGTATATATATATATATATATATATATATATATATATATATATATATATATATATATATATATATAACTAAATAGCGTATGACAATATATTTAGCCAAGGCCACAGAAAAAATAAAAAAAGCAGTACTGAGCTCTTTCGTGTTATTTCAACACATTTTCGAGGTGCACTGCTAAAAACAACGAGAACATCTAGTAAAGTAAACATAAAAGCTGAAAAAATTGCAACAAATTTTCAAAGTCTGGTTAAAACCAATACACCAGGTACAGAACAACTCAACAGGTGCATAAAAAGAAAAAAAATACCTTAAAAATCCCTTTAAAGACAAATAGGTCTTGTTTGTATATACCCTGGCTTACATTCATTAAGTCACCGTGATATTTAATAAAAGCAGATTCAATAACATTCCTACGAGTTATATTACTACAATGTAAAACAACTTTTAACCTCCTCCCAAGGAATCATATGATTAGGATTATTAATGTGTAAAAATAAAGCATTCCACATTTGTCTCGTTCTCACACTATATCTGTGTTGTTTAATTCTGGGCTCCAGTACCTTCCAAGATTGACTTATATAAAAACACTTGCAGTATGTGTGTGTTTTGTTCTTCCTTCCCGTCTTTTCAGTAATATTTAACAAAGCAAATATTTATCTTTTCACTCAAATGCAGTCATTTAGGTATTTCATATTGAGGCAGTCATGATACAACACAATTTATGTAAAACAAAATGATATTTCATGGTGCAATATTCTTACTTAGTAGATCTTATATCAACCTTTCCTATAAAAAAAGGTATCACCTACTATCAGTCAAAAATTTAACATAACAAATGAATAGCAAAAGTGAAATATAGTTATGATTATGAAGTGCAAAATGTTTCTGTATACTGTTGAAGAAATAAAAAATCGTCAAGTTCGTGTCGACAGTGAACGGAATATCCCTTCAATTGTAAAAGAAATGTTTCTTTTTGTACTTATTACAAAATAACCATCTCTTCACCAAGAGATGTATCATGATTCTGAACATAAAAAAACTTAAGAATTAGTAACTGACTTGAACCAAGGTAAGCTGTTTCCTTGCCTGCACAGTAACTTACTGGTATTTGGAATGACCTACATATATGTATCTCGCGTTATCACTTTGGAATTTGCAAATTACTTTGTGTGTATTATTTATACTAGCAATTTACCAATCCTTACCAAAAGCATATTCATCTGCTGCTTCATATAAGTGACTCGCTAGGGTTATTTAACTATTCTCTCATTGATGTTTACCCTATAATATTCTTTTCCAAATGATAAGTATATGTATACAGAAATTATGTATGATAAATTTGCAAAGTAACTGTCTACGGGCATAACCGGCCCCGTTTTGCAGGCAGAACTAGCTCCGTTTCAGGGAATCCCTTCTCATCCCCACCCCCTTTGGAGGGGAGGAGGGAGGTAGGATGAAACCCCACTATAAACCTGCCAAGTTTCATGCCCATCGGACCAGCCGTTTGACCGTGATTGAATGACGGACGGACGGACAGACATAATGCCCATTATAGAATAGTTAGATAAAACTTATTGCTCATTGCTGATAGAAAAACGTCTAGTTTCATAATATGGACACCGAAAGTGATGATACAAGAGACGTATTTTATACGCGAGTACTTTCAAATATAAGTGAGCTGCTGTGCAGTAAACGAAGCGGCTTTGCTTGGCCCAGAAGAATAAAATACATCAAGGGTTGAAATCAGCTAATAGGTGCTTTATGTTTCGAGTTATCCTCAGTCTCTTAACGAAGAGATGGGTACTTTATGATAAGTACTAAAAAAGATTCCAACTGTCATATACTAGGTCCAAAAGAAATAAATATGACTCGCTGAAGACAATATCTTCAAATGGTCTTTTTCTGTCCCTCGGTTTCTGTGGGACACGACGAGCAACTCCCATGCGTTCGTTTCGTTAAGGTTTCATCACCTTCGTGTCATTTCATCCCACGGGACATCTTTCCCCCCAAGGGCTCTTTCGGCTGAATTTTAATTAAAACATTTAATTTTCCAATTCGCTTCAACTTGCCCGGGTGAAACTCATTTTAATCTGGAGGCTAATTTCCAAACGATTTATCATGAAAATTAATAAAGGTGTGAGTTATGTTTTCTGTGATTTTTTTTTTTTTCTTTCTTGGAAACAGAGTAATTATTATCAAATTATCATTCATTGTATGAAAAGAAAGGTAACCGAAATCTTCAATCAGCACGATAAATAACTTGTGTGTTTGTTTCTGTTTGTGTTTTCGTTTACTCGGGAAGTAAGTCTACAAACTACTTTGTTGTTGTTCTTGCTGTTTTTGTTATGAGAGGCGAGGCTAGGAAAGCCCTACGGAAAAGCCTAATAAGTTCTGAAAAAGGTGTTTCGCGTTGCGTTAAAGATACAGGAATTTTAGGATAAGTTATTTTTCATCTATTTATTAGAATGAAAATGTAAAAAAATAAATAATGTGCATGTTAAACAGCACAGAACAATTATTTCTTATAAAAGATAGCGTATTTATTTAAATTTTCGTTGGTGAAACAATGCTCTATTTGGCCGTAGATTTTAGCACTTGGCTCGAGTAAGCTGAAGGTTGGATTACACCCTGTTATTATTGTTCAGACTACTGCCAGTCCTCGAAAAGATTTACAATTGAGTGTTTCATTCTACCAATCTAAATTAAAAAAAGGAATTAAACTGATTCTGAGTGCAAAATAACAATGCGAAATGATATGAAATGCTCTGCCCATGACTTATTTGGAAATAATTCACATATAAGGTGCAGCTATTCATTGACAGGAAAATATAGAAAACAATATATTCACATCACTGCAATTATTAGAAAAATTGTAATTGCATAACTGCAGTCCCAAATTATGCAAACATAAACCATCAAAAGGGTCTTATCAATGTATTACAGCCACAAAAAATTTAATATTAAGAGTAAAATTAATATATACTGATATAATTGCACTCTCGAGAAGAAAGAAAGCGAGCAAGAAAGAGAGAGAGAGAGAGAGAGAGAGAGAGAGAGAGAGAGAGAGAGAGAGAGAGAGACTCTAGTCAGCTTAAGGTACATGGATAATCCTGTGAATATTTCAGGAAAAAAGAATACTTGATAGTTGCTGAGCACCAAGAGTAAATTCTGTTTTATTATTTAGTCTCTTGACAGTTTTTAACAACAAAGATATCAAAGCCTGTTAATTTGTAGCCTTTTCCTTTTTGGAATCAACTATCAGCTTTTCCATGAATCAATGGTTAGCGATGAAATCCTAGCGTAAATAGAGCTTCACCTTTTTTGAACCAAAATAACTTAGTGATTATTTAGATCTGCTGATGATCAGGGACGATGAAGCAACATTGAAAACGTGTTGCTATCAACATGCAATATTGAAACTGCGAAGGTTCTGTGATTTGGGATTAATCGATAACGCATTATACTTTGGTCTAATGCTCTTGTGTTATTCATTGTTGATAATTGCTACGAGTCCTTCTTCATTTGTTTACGTTATCTAAGTTTAACAGAGTAATCAATGGAATTCGCTATCTGTTTATATAGCAATTATTACACCTTCTTCTTTTTCAGAGTTATAGCTCTTTACCTGAACTTCGCAAGCCATTCGTATTAAGATCTGAACGGTAATTAGAGGCGATTCAGAAATGTCCTAATATAATCTACAATTGCTATTCCAAACAATTTTTCGAAACCGATACAATAGATATATTCAATAAACACTGACTAAATAATAAAATCCATACACACATATCACGTTATGATTCCCAGAAAATGGATCCTCGCTTCACAGAAGTATTGAGAAACAACTGCATTAATTAAGAACTGGCCAGGAGAGGGACTGAAGATGACAACTAACCGATCCTTGATTCGGGACTATCAGCTTCGAGAACCTCCAGTGGCAGGAACATCCGTTGTAAGTTGTGGCTCAGTTGGGGAGAGAGAGAGAAAGCTTCGGCTATCAAAATGTCAGGAACAGATAAAACGTGGTTTTCGACACCATATATAATATATATATATATATATATATATATATATATATATATATATATATATATATATATATATATATATAATATATATATATATATATATATATATATATATATATATATATATATATATATATGTTCGTTTGTTCAAAATCCTTAATCTCCAGAATGTTCATCACCGATTGCTTTGAAATTTTCACACAATATTGCATTCGAATACGCGTGTCTTTACAATGGGGTTTCATCCTACCTCCCCCCCTCCAAAGGGGGTGGGGGTGAAAAAGGATTCCATGAAATGGAGCTGGTTCTGCCCGTGAAACGGGCTGGTTATGACCGTAGACTTAGTTACTTTACGAATTTATCATAAATAATTTCTACATAGATGACTTATCATTTGGAAAAGAATACTATAGGGTAAACATCAATGACATCAAATAAGGTGGAGTTTGAGAAGGGGGTTGACAGAGAGAGAAATGGAGAGGGAGGGGAAGTGGACAGAGAGAGATGAGAGGGAGGGGAAGTGAGAGAGAGTAGACAGGGTGTTAGGGAGAAGAAAGAGGAAAGAAGTCAGAGAGAGAGAAAGAAAAGGGGGGGGAGGCTGGAGGAAAGAAGGGGAGAGAGAGAGAGAGAAGAGAGGAAGAGAAGAGAGAGAGGAGAGTTGGGGTGATATTGCAATAGTATAGAGGAAGAGCGAGAGAGAGAGAGAGAGAGTAGAGGGGCTGTTCGGTAGCAGAAAAACGGAAAATCTCTGTGAGAGAGAGAGAGAGAGAGAGAGAGAGAGAGAGAGAGTTGGTATTAGTGAGAAGAAAGAAGGAAAGAGACAGTGATGGTTGGAGAAAGAAGAGTAAGAGAAAGGAGCTGTTTCTTTTCTTTCTTTTCCATTTTTAACCAGACTGAGCCACAGCAACGCGTGGCCGGGTACAGCTAGTATATATAATAATTATATGTTTATATATAAAAGTGCGTAGTTATGTATACACATTAACTAATTGTCACCTTTCACAGCTACATATGTATTTCTAATCCCCCAGTTACCTCCAAAGTTTGCATTCTATCTTATACTTATATTAAACACACACAGAAATATATATCAATATAATATATATATATATATATATACTATATATATATATATCTATATATCTATATATCTATATATCTATCTATATATCTAGATATGATATATCTATATCTATATAATCTATATCTCTATATATCATATCTATATCTATATATATCATATATATATATATATATATATATATATATATATATATATAGATATAGTATCTAGTATATATTATATATATATATATATCTATATATACTATATATATCTTATATATAATTATATATATATATATCTATATATATATATATCTATATCTATTATATATATCTACTATATATATCTAATATATAATATATATATATATATATATACATATAATATAATATATATATAAATATATACTATATATATAATATATATATATATATATATATATATACTATATATATATATCTATATATATATATATATATCTATATATATATATATAGATATATATATCTATATATATATATATATATATTATATAGATCTATATATATATATATATATGATATATATCTAATATATATATATATCTATATAGATATAGATATATATATATTATCTATATATATATCTATATATATATATCTATATATATATTCTATATATATATAATATCGATATATATATAGCTAATATATATATCTATATTATATATCTATAGATATATCTATATATATATATCTATATTCTATATATATATATATATATCTATATTATATATTATATATAATATATATATAATATTATTATATATATATATATATATATATATCTGAATATATACTATATATCTATTATATAGATCTCTATATATATATATATCTATATATATATCTAGATATATATATATATCTATATATATATATAATCTATATATAGAGATCTATATATATAGCTATATATATATATATCTATATATATATATATCTATATATATAGTATATCTATATATATATATCTCTATTATATTATCTCTATATATATATACTTATATATATATATCTCTATATATATTATCTCTATTATATATATCTCTATATATATATATAGTATATATTATTATATATATATAATATATATATCCTATATATATCTAGATATATATATCTTAATATATCTATATATAGCTATATATATATCTATATATATCTATATAGATCTATATATATATATATATCTATATATATATATATATATATATATATATAGATATATAGATATATATCTATCTATCTCTATATATATATATATTCTAAGCTAATCTATCTATCTTATATATATATCTATCTATCTTATATATAATATATCTATCTATCTATATATATTATATATCTATTCTATCTATCTATCTATCTATCGATCTATTCTATCTATCTATATATATATGCGATATGATATATATATGTATATATGTAATATATTCTATTGTTATATATATAATATATATATATATATATATAAACATCCAAAAATACATATATTGTCAAGGTTCAATTTAAGTTAAAATCCACAAAAATTAACAATAGGTTATATGGAAAAAACAATAAAACAATTACATTTAATTACAAAAACTTAACATATCAAAACATACAATTAATTAACATAACCAACATAATAAACTAAATATTCTGCCCAATACCAAATCCAAAATATCATATGGTATAATAACCGTACTCACAATGATCAGAGAAGTTCTTAACAAGCGACTTACGAGGCAGGAGCTGGGACGAGACACACAGGTGGCAAATAACCAGAGCGAAGGAAAACGTGTGGGGGGGATGGGCGAGAGAGGGGGAGTAAGGAGAACGAGACAGGAGGGGGAATCAGAAGGTAGGTTTTACAAGGATACTGGAGAGCTACATTTAACTTAATTTAAAGATTTCGTACTTATTACGAAAGAAGGTTACCATTAGTTACTTATTTATGTATATACAATATGTACACGGATCCGTTTACTTAATGAAGAAAGCCGGTACTTGACATCTCCTCCCCGCTGAAGAGATCGTAACCTATGAAGGTACGATATTCCCTGGTACGGGTGTTCTTGACAGTGCATCAGCTATACGATTGTCTTGACCACGAATGTGCTGAACACTGATATTGAAGTTTTGCAAGTAGAGAGACCATCTTAAAATTTTCTGGTTCACATTTCGAGCTCTGTTCAAGAAGACGAGGGGGGTTGTGGTCGGTGTACACAGTAATGGGGTTATTGTGGAAACGTAGACTTCATATTTCTGCAAGGCTTGTACTATAGCTAGGAGTTCTTTCTCCACAGTAGATAGCGACCTTTGGTGCTTCTTCAACCTGCATGAATAGTAAGACACAGGGTGAAGCAAGTTCGTTTCAGGCTTCTCTTGTAGGAGGACAGCACCAACACCGTAGTCACATGCATCTACCTGGAGAACAAAAAGTTTTGAAGGATCAGGAGTTGTTAATACTGGTTTCACAGCAAAGTAGGGCTTTTGATCTGTTTGAAGGAGTCTTGACAAGATTCATCCCATACGAATTTTAGTCTTGGTACTAGTCAAGTTTATCAACGGATGAGCTACATTACTGAAATTCTTGCAAAATCTACGGTAATAGGAGGTCATTCCAATGAATCTCATTACTTTTTTTCTGTTTGTAGGTACGGGATAATTTAATATAGCTTTTATGTTAGTGGTTTTAGGCAAGATTTCCCCGCTTCCAATAACATGTCCCAAGTACTTTACACGAGCTTTTTTTTTAGCAAGTTTGATTTAGCAAGATTTATTGTCAAACCCAACCTTCTAAATCTATCAAAAAAGTGCTTTAAGTTTACAAAGATGTTCCTCCCATGTGTCAGATACTACAAGAATGTCATCCAAGTAACCGTAAACACCATCCAGAATCTCTTATGACATCATTTATCATTCTCTGAAATGTGGCAGGTGCGTTGCAGAGACCAAAAGGAAGTCTTTCAATATATTGGAACAACCCAAAGGGAGTAATAAAGGCGGACATCTCCTTCACTCCCTGACAATGGGACTTGATATAACCCTTCAGCATATCGACTTGGGTTAAATATTTTCGACTTACCAATGGAGTCCAGTATATAATCAATACGTGGCAGGGGATAACTGTCTTTTATGTTACCGAATTTAATTTTCTATAGTCTGTACATAACCTGACCTTACCATTAGACTTGGGCACTAGTAAGCAAGGAGAAAGCCCAAGGAGACTTGCTAGGCACAGCAAGTTTATGCTTCAGTAGATACTCGACCTCTTCTTGCATTACCTTCCGTTTTTCAAAGTTGGTTCGATAGTAGTTTTGTCGTATAGGACGAGTTCCTGGCAATACTCAATGTCGTGAGAAATACACTGCATTCTCGGGGATTATCACTGCATACACTTCATACTGTCGTAGCAGATTCTTAATATCACACCGTTGCTCCTCATTTAGGTGCTGTAGATACTGCGGAAGAGATTCTAAGATTTCTTTATTAGAAAAGTCAGCCCAAGATGGGATTCATTTAGGCCTAAAGAATTTACATCCTTTAAGGTGGTGGACTTTTGTTTTACAATATCTGTGTCTCTGGAACAAATAGAGCAGCAGAAGAATCGGCATGATATTCTTTAAGCATATTGACATGGACTAACTGAGTGCTTTTACGTCTTATCTGGAGTTTTTATGATATAATTCTGATTATTTTAAACGTTTCTGTAGAACATAAGGGCCAGAAAACTTACTTTTAAAAAGGAGAACCAGTAATGGGATAGAAGTCAAGACTAAATCTCCCACATTAAACTTCCTATCTTTACTGTTTTTTATTTTTATCATACCTAATTTTCATCTCTTCTTGAGTTTTTACACAAGTTTGTTTAGGGCAAATTTTATGAATCTTATTAATATTTCCCTTTAATTTCTGTAGGTACTGACTCACTGTTATAGCCTCTACGTTATACTTGTCAAGTAACTTATCTTTAACTACTTGTAAAGGACCACGTACTTTACGACCGTATAGCATTTCAAAAGGTGATACACCTAGAGACTCAGAAGGTACTTCCCTAATTACAAATAGTAAATAGTCTATGCCTTCATCCCAATCAGATTCAGATTAAATACAAAATTTCCTAAGCAACGACTTTAAAGTCTGATGATGCCGTTCTAATGCTCCCTGAGATTCTGGGTGATAAGGAGATGAGAAACACTGTACACAACTCATTCAGAGTTTTCTGAAAAACATCACTAGTAAAATTGGTACCGCCCCTATCACACTGGATTCTTAGGAAACCCGTAAGTTGTAAATACTTTGAGTAGTGGTTAAGAACTTTTTTAGAATGAAATATTCTTGACTGGAAGTGCAATAGGAAATCGTGAGGTAGGGCACATTATAGTCACAAGATATTGATTACCTTTCTTAGTCTTAGGCAGTGGACCTACACAATCAAGGATAATACGATGGAATGGCTCATGAGGTACAATAATAGGATTCAAAGGTGCCTTTGGTATAACCTTATTAGGTTTACCGGCAATTTGACAAATATGACAATGTTTAATGAAATTTACAACATCCGCCTTCATTTTAGGCCAGAAAAAATCATAAGCTAAGCGGTTGTAAGTTTTAGTAATTCCAAATGTGATAAACATATGAGAGAGCTCCAATAAATCTTTACGTAAATCATGAGGGACTACTAACTGTTCTCTGTCACTCCATGTTTCATCATTACCCAGCCTAGGAGGTCTATATAACCTGAAAAGTACATCATCCTTAAAGTAATATCCAGGTACCTTTTCCATTCCTTTCTCCAATGCTTGCTTATAAACACCATTTAAAGTTGGATCTCCTCTGTAACTTTACAAGGCTTTTCTTGTTAATTTGTACTTTATCTGCGAGGCTGGGTACACTTACTTTCACTCGATCATTATTAAACCATACTGGGGGTGCGGGTCGTCACATTAACACAACCCTCCACTTTTGACTCTTTTTCATTTTCCTCTTTTTCGCACTCACGATCTCTTTCATTCTCACTTTCCTCTATTATTTCAGGAATTTCATACATTATCAGATTTACCCATTCTCCAGCAAGATCGTTACCAAGTAACACTTGTACATTTGGCGAGGGGAAATTCCCTTCTCTAACAGCCATTTTTACTTTACTAGTTACATACGGACAATCCATGAACACTTCTGTAAGCGGCAATAGTTTTAGCGTCAGTTAAATCCCTGACTATGACATTTTCATCAAGCAAGTGAGATTTGGAACAACACTTAATTAAAATGCTTTGGTTTGAACCTGTATCCCTTAACATTCTTACTTTAATGGGTTTATCACTACTGTGCAATGATATTGTACCGTTACAAATGAATTTTTCAAACAAATTCTTATCCTGTGATACGCAATGCATTGCAGATTCTTTACCGGCGTCTGATTTGTATCCTGGGAACACCTTAACTGGAGCTCTGTTTTCAGTCACTTTCCCCTCTTACATGCAGGATTCGGACAATTACTAATCATGTGGCCTTCCTTCTTACAATAATTGCAAAACAAACCCCTATAAGTCTTCCCATCTTTATCACCCAGCGGTTCTGCTCTATGTTGTTTTACATTACCCAGACTGCCTTTATGTATTAATGAATAGTTATCAGCCAAAACAGCTGCCTTTTTGAGATCCTTCTCTTCCTTATCAGCTATATACAACATGATATTTTGAGGGAGACGTCTCTTAAATTCCTCAGTTACAATAGATTAATTAATTCCTCATAAGTAACTACATCTTCTGAGTCAAGCCACTTTTTTTAAACAACCTTAATTTTTCTGCAGCAAATTCAGTCCAAGTCTTAATATGGGGCTTAACATAATAATTAACGAAACTTTTGACGATAACCTTCACTACAGACAGCATATGCATCTAAAACAGCTTTTTTTTGATTACCATATAGCTCAATTCACCTACCAGACTAACCAACAACAGTGGCAGCCTTCCCGACCAACTTAGGCTTAATGAGCCACACCCATTGTTCAAGAGGCCATTTCATGTAAGAAGCCAAGTCTTCGAAATTCTTAAAAAACACGTCAACTTCAGTCTCATCGAACTTAGGAACTAACTTGATGCATCTAGTCAAATCAAATTTCATTGGTTGTCTAGCTTCTAGTTCTAATTCTTGCTTTTTATTTTCCATAGCTAACCTGATTTTACTCTCTTCCACTTGCTGAGCTAACTGAGCTTCATAGTCTAATTTAGCTTGAATAAACTCCAATTCCTTTTGCTGTCTTTCTAATAAAGCCTGATTTTCTATTTCCAACTGTCTCTTTTTCTCTCTCAGTTCAGCATTTATGGTTTCCCTTTCATTTGCTCTAACTGAATAGCCAGCTTCATATACTCTACATCCGATGATTTATCACCCACGTCTACGATATATTTGCTGCCCTCAGAACTATCCACTAGGTCTTCACTTATACAATGCTGTACTATGTAATTACGTACTACATCCTTCTTTGCATTAGGAGGAAGAGCTACCCCAAATTTAGCTGCTAACAACAAAAGCTCCATTCTTATTAGCGACAACAATGGAAGTCAGGTGTGACGCTGGGTCACTATGAAAATCATCAACACTAAAGAGCGGCATTTCGAGTTAAGAGACGTCTACCTGTTAGTAACACCTTGTAAACAATTGCTACCTCTGAAAGTAGGATATATAGTCTACACCATATACTGTGTTAAACACTTTAAAATCATAATAAATGTGCACAATGGAAACTTGGAAGCGAATTCTGAAGTTAACACCTCGGAAAAGAATGCTTCGGACAAGGATAATTAGTTATAACGAGCATTTTATACGAACTACCCATGTCGACGGCCGCTAAGTGCAAAATATGTTACCTTAAGATTTTCCGCTGAATGCTCCAAATACAACGAAAGTGGTTAATCAGTGCTCAAGACCCGATTATAAACTATATTGGCTTAGTTACAACCGTAATTAAAGTTTAAAGACACTTGAGGTCGATGGTGGCTCGCGGACAGAACAATAGAGATACCTCGTTAGCACTAAAAATAAAGCTTACTCTAAAAGGAATACGTATCACTGTTGAAACATCACTGAATTACTTGCGCACTGTAACATTAATACTCAACACATGATAATCATATCCCACGATCAGAATACAAAATGTACGTTGAAATGGATTTGGGCAGAATTTAATTTTAAATTTAGAGATCCCGGTCAGGCCCCCATTTGTCAAGGTTCAAGTTAAATCCACAAAATTAACAATAGGTTATATGGAAAAAACAATAAAACAATTACATTTAATTAACAAAACTTAACATATCAAAACATTACCAATTAATTAAACAATAACACATAATAAACTAAATATTCTGCCCAATACCAATCCAAATATCATATGGTATGAATAACCGTTACTCACAATGATCAGAGAAGTTCTTAACAAGCGCTTACGAGGCAGGAGCTGGGACGAGACACACAGGTGGCAAATAAGCCAGAGCGAAGGAAACGTGTGGGGGGGATGGGGAGAGAGGGGGAGTAAGGAGAACGAGACAGGAGGGGGAATCAGAAGGTAGGTTTTACAAGGATACTGGAGAGCTACATTTTAACTTAATTTAAAGATTTCGTACTTATTACGAAAGAAGGTGACCATTAGTTACTTATTTATGTATATACAATATGTACACGGATCCGTTTACTTAATGAAGAAAAGCCGGTACTTGACAATAATATATATATATATATATATATATATATATATGTATATATATATATATATATATATATATATAATATAATATATATACATATATATATATATATATATATTATATATATATATATATATACATACATATATATATATATATATATATATATATATATATATATATATATAATATATATATATATATATATATATATATATATATATATGTTAACCTTTATTCCGTTTGTGCGCGTGTGGAGTGTTGCAAAGCCAGTGACGATATAAAGACCATAATAACAACTCAAGAAAAATGAAACGATATCAACTGATGAGTGACCGTAAATTTTTTCATTATTACCATTTCTGGAATCTGCTCTCCTGAGTCCTACAGATACTTTTTCCGTTCTAGGAAAGTTGTTCCACATTTTCTTCCCGACTTTTATGGCAAATTGGGTCGTAGGTGCCTTGCACCTGTTGTTTTCTTAAGTACTAATTCAAGATGAAATTATGTTCATATTAGGCTGCTACAACCTAATTATCTCTCTCTCTCTCTCTCTCTCTCTCTCTCTCTCTCTCTCTCTCTCTCTCTCTCTCTCTCTCTCTCTCTCTCTCTCTCCGTGTGCATGATGCATCATAATTGTAGTTCGCTTTAATTTGTCCTCAGCAAATGGAAATTATATAAAAGGAAATTGATGCAATTTGTATTTCTCTAGACTGAATTAACATTTTCGCTTGAGTTACTTTGTTGTTTTTGTTGCTGTCGTTCTCGTTGGGGGTTAGGAAAGGTTTATGGAAAAGACAAAAAAAGCTCTGAAAAAGGTATTTCGCGTTGAGGTAAAGATATAGGAATCATAGGATAAGATATTTATTGTTTGTTTGTTTGTATGCTTTTTTTATGTTGCATGGAACCAGTGGTTATTCAGCAACGGGGATAGGATATTTATGATTTATCTATTTGAATGAAAATGTAAAAAATAAATAATGTGTATGTTAAACAGTACAAAAAAATTATTTTAATTTTCGTTGGAGAAACAACGCCCTATTTGACTGTAGATTTTATCATGCGGCCCAAGTAAGCAGGAGGCTGGATCACGCCTTGTTAGAAATGTCTTCTGTAATGATGATTTTTTTTTTTTCTCTCATTTTCTGCTCAGATTTTCGCTAAGAAACTGCGTATCGTCGTAGAATAGACGTCACGAGTGTCTGTATAAAGCTCAGAATTTTCAAAGTGTATCCTGACCTCAGTTCCTTGCACTCAATGATTTCATCATTTGCTTTCCTTACTAACACCTGGCTAACCATATCTGGTAACAGCTAGCCCTCTTAATTTGAATACCTCTCAGAAATATGGCGTGACAAACGAAAGAAGAATACAAATGCATTCTTTTTTTGAATGTTTTTTTTTTTTTCTTCTTTTTTTTTTTTCTTTTTTTTTTTTTTTTAAATCAGCTACTCTTAAATATCCTTGAGCTTCTTCAGTAGGTCAGTGAATCTATTAAAACAGTATCTTCTCCCATTTCCCATTTTACTCTGAGAGACAATCACCCAATAACAAAGAAAACTTATTAAATGTATAATAAACAAATGTTTTCATGTTTTGTTTATTTATATAGCGTTATTATCACTAGGGAATATTTGCTGCAATGTTATTAATACCCGATTGATTTATTTATTTTGTTAATAATCTTAGAATTTTCTGCTCTTGTTATCCCTCTAGTTAATAAAAAAGTCTTATTTACTAAATTTGTTTACACCATATGTATTCTGATGTTTTCATACACCGTAGTATTGTCTTATAATACTATCAGTGCCGCCCAAACTACGTCTCAAAGCCTTGTTCTTATGGGTAATGGCTATGATTATCACACTTCCAAAACTCAGCAATAATAAATCGAATGTTATTGTAGTTATCGTATTTGTAATAAGAACTATACTCTGTTTTTTCCCATCTGTCCATCCGCCTGTGGTGTTTGCGTATGGTAACACTGCGTCCCGGGCTTTTGATAGTTATATTCAGCTTACATTCAACAATAATAACAATATCCTATTTCGAATATTAACGGTGTAATTCGCATACAGTAATTTATTAAAACACTTTTCAGTTGCAAATGTACACCAAGATATCCTTTTATTTACCTAAAACTTACACATAACGTAACTATTTAAAGCTCGGGACGCAGTGTTACCATGCAAAAACACCACAGGCGGATGGACAGAAGGAAAAAAAAATCAGAGTATAGTCTTCTCTCTTTTCAAGGCAGTACGACTCTTGTTAGTCATAGAGAGACATTCTTGGATTAGATTGACATCGATACGGAAAAGCAAGTGTTTCAGACGTCCCTTTTTATCTTAGGTTTTTCATAAATATACACAATTCTTCAGTTTTACGAACTAAATATATTTGACTCATATAATGATTATTTTATTGAAAGGTGACTATACAATAAATTTCCGAAATACTCCATGTAACTGACTTCCCATAGGTAAATTATCTATTTTTAAGGAAGCAAAGACGATAGATTAAAAGGAGCAATCGATTACAACGTGGTAGTTACAGAACAAGAGAGGAACGTAAAATAACAGTAAAAAATCTATATTCTTATTCGACGTATGAACAAGAAAAATCTGAACTTTGAATTGCAACAGAAAAAATAAAATCAACTGAAACTTTTTATAATATTTCTCTTATTCGTTCTGTATAATCTAGATATGAGACTTATTCATGGATGGATTATAACTTAGCCTGCTGGATGGATATACTAGCTAGCTGATGGAAAGTTTTTTACGTAATTTGAAATGTCAATTTGGAATTCCAGGAATGATATATGGATACGGCCGACGTCATTTCCATACAAATTGAAATTGTTGCATTTGCATTTACCTCAGAGCTCCATTCATGAACATGAGACGTTACTGTAATTCTTGAAATTATCACGATATGTGATTAGTCAGGTGTATTGCGTGAGGCCTGCCTGTATTATATATATATATATATATATATATATATATTATATATATATATATATATATATATATATATATATATATCGGTAATGATTAAACGATTCGTCCCCTGTTGAATAGTCAAACCTCTGCTGGCACACTGTACCTTTCTTAGTTTCTTCCTTTTATCTACAGTCTTGGTATTGCCGCTGAATAGGTTGGTCCAGTTTTACTTTACTTGAATATGTCTTATTATTAGTTTTTTTTTTTTTCATTTTTTTTTTTTTTTTTTTTTTACTTATTTTAATAATTTTTGTCCTGTTTGGTTTTACGTTTTTTTGTTTTTTAAAGGTGTCTTTTTAGTATTTTTAATATTTTAAGTTTGTAATCATTGTGCAACTTTTAAATCTCAAATTCTTAGCTTTATTGTAATTCATTTTTATGCTATCTATTTGTACAGCCCTCGAAAATGTAATGAGACATTACGAAGCGTTGGGAATAAATTGACCCATTTATCAAGTCTTTATGTCCTTCTCGTCATTGATATATATATATATATATATACGTAATATATATATATATATATATATATATATATATATATATATATATATATATATATATATAGATATAGTATATATATATATATATATATATATATATATATATATCTATATATATATATATATGATATAGTATATATACATACATATATATATATATATATATATATATATAGATATATATATATATATATATATATATATATATATATATATATATATATATATATAATATATATATATATATATATATATATATATATATATATATATATATATATATATATATATAATATCTATATATAGATATATATATATATATATATATATATATATATATATAGATATATATATAATATATATATATATATATAGTATATATATATATATATATATATATATATATATATATATATATATATATATATATATATATATATATACATATATATATATATACATATATATATATATATATACATATATATTATATATATATATATATATATATATTATATATATATATATATATATATATATATATATATATATATATATATTATATATATATATATATATATATATATATATATTATATATATATATATATATATATATATATATATATATATAGATATATATATATATATATATATATATATTATATATATATATATATATAGATATATGATAAATATATATAATATATATATATATATATAGATATATATATATATATATATATATATATATCTATATATATCATATATATATATATATATATATATATATATATATATATAGATATATATTTCAGAGACTGCTGTCTCTCTCTTCAGGTATATGAATAGAGAGTTTACAGAAAAGTGGTATTTATACCAAGAGATTCGTCCACAAGTAAGCCAATTTAGGTCACCCCCGCTGATAATCTTCCTTTAATCTTCTTAAGCGTTGGTTGAATGACCCTGCGTCGACGATATCTGATATCCAATTCCCTTTTGAGATGATCATTACCTGCCTTCTCTTTATTAAGGCCGATTCCATCATTTGACTCTTGTAACCGGCAGTTGCTGCTATAAATTACACGTGACATATTCCAGTTTATTCTATGGTTATGTTCATATTTATATGGTTGAAAATAGCCGAGTTCTTGTTGTCCATACCTAACTGACCGTTTGTGTTGTATTAATCTCTGGGGAAGTGATTTACCTGTAAATCCGATGTAAGATTGGTCACGGTCCTGGCATGGGATCTCATATACCCCAGAGTCTTTGGGAGATGTCTTTTGTTGGGACGTTAATCAGTGATTTGGCTAAGGTATTTTGGGTAGGTAATGCAAAAGGGTTGGATTTCCCAAGGGTGTGAGTTACTCTCTTAATCGTCTCCAGGTGGGGAATTTTTATTTTATTGTTCGGTGTGTCTCTGGTCTTGTCTTTAGGGGGTCGGTAGAAAATTACGTTTGCTTTTTGAATTGCTTTCTCAATTATATGGTCAGGATACTTTAAAGATGAAAGTTGCTTGCGAATTAGTTCAAATTCTTTTTCCAGGAAACTCTGGGGAACAAATTCGTAAGGCTCTTAAGAATAGGTTGCTAGCTACACCTATCTTGATAGTATTGTCATGATAGCTAAAGTAGTGAATATATGAAAAGTGGAGAACGTTGGTTTTCTGTATATTGGTAAATTTGTATTCTGTCGTGTCTCTGATTATTAAAACATCAAGAAAAGGAATTTTTGTTGTCTGTTTCCCATTCAACTTTAAATGATGCGGGCACTAATGCGTTTAATTTTGAGAGGAATTCATTAAAATTACCCCACTTATTATCCCAAAACTGTTAGTATGTCATCCACGTATCTCATCCACAGCATGTTTTTGGGTTTTATTGCATTTATTACTGTAGTTTCAAAGTATTCCATGTACCAGATTGGCTAAAATAGGACTTAAAGGACTACCCATACTAATACACCCGAATTTTGCTTGTAGAATGATTCCCCGAATGAAAATACGTTATTAGATGCACATAATTCAACTAACTTTATTATTTTGTCAAGTGCCAAAGGGAAATGATCTGAATAGGGGATAATTTTTCCCTTAAAAACTGAAGAACGTCCTGTACTGGTACTTTTGTGAATAGGGAGTCTACGTCAAGGCTTAAAAGTTTTATGTTGTGAAGTGGTATATGTGGCTTCTCTGAATTGTGACAAAAGTCTTCCGAATGTTTGATGTGACTGGGAGAAAAAGTGCCTAAAAAAGGAGGAAAGGAGGGGCCAGCTAACCATTTAGAAATTTTGTAATTGAAAGCTCCGGCGCATGAAACGATGGGTCTGAATGGAAGATTGTCTTTGTGAGTTTTGGGAAGACATAAAAGTAGGGTAATTTAGGATTAATTACTTTAAATTTCTCTAATAGTCAATACTCTTTTTGTCTTGGACCAATTAATCTTACTTTCCGAAAAAATTCTGTGGGAACGTTCTGGAGGGGATTTTTCGTCAGTTTTTCGTAAGTATTTGTGTCGCTAAGGAGCTGGTTGATTTTGTCGACACAAATACTTACGAAAAACTGACGAAAAATCCCCTCCAGAACGTTCCCACAGAATTTTTTCGGAAAGTAAGATTAATTGGCCAAGACAAAAAGAGTATTGAACTATTAGAGAAATTTAAAGTAATTAATCCTAAATTACCCTACTTTTATGGTCTTCCCAAAACTCACAAAGACAATCTTTCCATTCAGACCCATCGTTTCATGCGCCGGAGCTTTCAATTACAAAATTTCTAAATGGTTAGCTGGCCTCCTTTCTCCTTTTTTTAGGCACTTTTTCTCCCGCAATTACTTCAAACATTCGGAAGACTTTTGTCACAAATTCAGAGAAGCACATATACCACTTCACAACATAAAACTTTTAAGCCTTGACGTAGACTCCCTATTCACAAAAGTACCAGTACAGGACGTTCTTCAGTTTTTAAGGGAAAAATTATCCCCCTATTCAGATCATTTCCCTTTGGCACTTGACAAAATAATAAAGTTAGTTGAATTATGTGCATCTAATAACGTATTTTCATTCGGGGAATCATTCTACAAGCAAAAATTTTGGGTGTAGTATGGGTAGTCCTTTAAGTCCTATTTTAGCCAATCTGTACATGGAATACTTTGAACTACAGTAATAAATGCAATAGAACCCAAAAACATGCTGTGGATGAGATACGTGGATGACATACTAACATTTTGGGATATTAAGTGGGGTAATTTTAATGAATTCCTCTCAAAATTAAACGCATTAGTGCCCAGCATCAAATTTAAAGTTGAATGGGAAACAGACAACAAAATTCCTTTTCTTGATGTTTTTTATAATCAGAGACACGACGAGAATACAAATTTACCATATACAGAAAACCAACGTTCTCACTTTCATATATTCACTACTTTAGCTATCATGACAATACATCAAGATAGGTGTAGCTAGCAACCTATTCTTAAGAGCCTTACGATTTGTTCCCCAGATTTCAACCTGGAAAAAGAATTTGAACTAATTCGCAAGCAACTTTCAT
>NC_061109.1:4837303-4839803 GCF_015104395.2 Macrobrachium nipponense
TATGGTTCTGAAAAACTCGAGAGGGTGAGAAGGAGAATAGGTACCAGCCCTCGGGCTTTGGGGGTTAATTAAACAGTGGGCTCAGTAACACATTGACCATGTGTCTTAGGCATTTTGACCTATCCCCCTGACTGTCACTCACACACACCACACACACACATATATTTATATATACACATATATATAATATATATATATATATATATATATATATAGATATATATATATGTATCTGTATATGTAAGTATTATATATATTATATATATATATAATATATATTATATATAATATATATATATATATATTCATCATAAGATCAATAAGAGTTTATTGTGAAACATTTCGTGGCATCCTGACACATCATCAGCCTGTAATATAAAATAATTCACATTTGTAAAATATAAAATTAAAATTCACTTGCTAATTTAAAAGAAATATATATAAAACTAAAGTTGCTCATAAAAACTAGTTATTAAGAACTAAAAATAAAACACTAAAATTATTTACAAGGTGACATTGAAATTGACGAATGTTAAGATAAAACAAGAATATTAACATTTATAAGGTGAAGAATAATAAAGTACAGACGGACAAACAAATAGCCATTTCAATAGTTTTCTTTTACAGAAACCTAAAAAAAGGGTCCTGGATTTGAATTCTCGAAATTGTCCGTTGTTTTTTTATTTAGCAGCGTGATGCCTGTGAATCCTTTTTCCTTGGAATTAAGATCCTGAGTTATCTCTTATTATCACAGTAGGCAACGTTGAAAATATATTGAAAATCTCTATT
The DNA here is from genome assembly GCF_015104395.2 of Macrobrachium nipponense. NCBI lineage: Eukaryota > Metazoa > Arthropoda > Malacostraca > Decapoda > Palaemonidae > Macrobrachium > Macrobrachium nipponense. The sequence continues at coordinate 4,838,093 of NC_061109.1, forward strand.
CCACCCTAGGAAGTATTAAAAGCAAATTTTAACCAATTACGTAGTAAATAAAAAAAAAAATAGAAAATTAAATCCACCATTCTTTACTCAAAGCCATCCATTTTTATTTTTTCCCCTTTTGCTCCCCTCCATGAAGAGTCACTTTCATATCACCAAAGCATTTAAGAACGACTCAACCGATACCTCAAGCAAGACCCAAACCCAGAATTGAATTAGTCACAGCAGCAGAGCCTCTGGGTTTCAGGAGGCCGGCAAAAAAGTCGCAATATCCGGGAGGCTGAAGATATTTTTGGTTCAACTTTCTTGGAACCGGATGTTTACACCAGCAGACCGTGCAATTAAAACTTAATCCCTGGACAGACTTCCAAGAAATGGAAAATCTTTACAGCTTAGGTTAATTCAGCTTTCCCGGATTTTTCACCTTCGTATAAAGCGAATAACTTTAATATTTCCGATCTTTCCACAGTGCGTACGTTGACATCAATCAATCCAGTATGGGTTACTTTAAGCAACTTGTATAAAATGTTAGCCGGTCAGGATCAAGGGAAAACATGTACTCTCATGAGTTGTTTCATATTGCCATGCCATATCCATGAGGAAGTGACAGAAAATGATAATCGATATGAATGTAAATCTATCTGCAATTATATGGAGAGATCACATATGCGTCTATAGTGTATGAGGATGAGTCAACGAAGCATGGTTTCATGAATTACGTATCGAAGTTTCGAATGATGTGCTGCTGTCTTAAAATTTCAAAGGGCAGTTTTCTTACAACCTGCAAGCATTAGCAGTTCTTCATATACCAAGAAACTACTTGTCTGTTGACTGTTTAGAAGAGAATTAGCCATACGCCAATCCGTTTGCAGCAACAGGGTTTTCTCTCATATAGTGGGGAATTTGCATTGCATATTTCTTGAGATGGACTGACTGTGTGAAGAGAGATATGAGGGAGTTGGGATTGAGCGAGGAGGATGCACTACACCGAGGGAGATGGAAGAGTGAGGTGAAGAACCATACAACGACCTCAAATAGGGGCAAGCTTGTAGAGAAAGAATAAGATTTCTTGACATTGTTGACCTGGAACATCCTACTAAGTCCATCGAGCGATGTTTTTGTATATTAAGTCTGTCCTAATAGGAACAACAATAAGCAAGTAATAAACGAGCCGAAGTTTCTTCGGTGCAATCGAGTTTTCTGTACAACGTATAATCAAGGCCACCGGAAACAACTCTATCTTTCAGTGGTCTCGGTATAATGCTGTATGAGCCGGGAGCCGTGAAACTTCAACCACGTTGCCAGACGCATGATTATAGCTAACTTTAACCTTGAATAAAATAAAAAAAACTACTGTCGCTAGAGGGCTGCAATTTGGTATGTTTCATGATTTTAAGGAGGATGATCAATATACTAATTTGCAGCCCTCTAGCCACAGTAGTTTTTTGTCCTTTGGGCATACAGAACAAGTGAGGACAGAAACAAGTGCGGACGGACAGACAAAGTCAGCACAATGGTGTTATTTCCAGAAAACTAAAAAAAAGATCCACATAACGCCGGTATGTTAGTTCTGAATAATATTTCAAAATTGCCATCTTAATTCCAATTAAGTCACAGTCAAAATGCAGAAGGTACATTCTCCCACTGGGTGTACAGACTTCCAGAAAAACCTTGATGAATTTCTGGCTCTAAAAATCTCTTCGGAATCTTTTTG
>NC_061109.1:4844803-4847303 GCF_015104395.2 Macrobrachium nipponense
GCTTCACCGTTAATAAGTTCATTGCTATGTTTGTTTGTTTGTATGGTGTTTTTACGTTGCATGGAACCAGTGGATATTCAGCAACGGGACCAACGGCTTTACGTAACTTCCGAACCACGTCGACAGTGAACTTCTGTCACCAGAAATACACATCTCTAACACTTCAAGGGAATGCCCGAGAATCGAACTCGCGGCCACCGAGGTAGCAGGTCAAGGCCATACCGATCACGCCACTGAGGCGCTGTTCGCTGTTCATTGCTATGCATTTTCACTTGACTGTATATTGATAGAATCGCCCTACGCTCATGCACACATACATACATACGTACGTACACTCACACACACACACACACACACACACACGCACACACACACATATCTATATATATATATATATATATATATATATATATATAATATATGATGTCATTCATTTTGATTTTGTAGGTTGATAACGAGTGATAGTACAACTCGAAACATGTCCCAATAAAATTGCACAAAATGCTGTTCCGGGTTTTGGCCTTGGTGTCCTTATTCATATATATATATATATATATATATATATATATATATATATATATATATATATATATATATATATGTGTGTGTGTGTGTGTGTGTGTATATATTATATATATATATATATATATATATAGATATATATATATACTATATATATATATATATATATATATATATATATATATATATATATATATATATATATATATATATATATATATATATGTATATATATATATATATATATATATATATATATATATATATATATATATATATATATATATATATATATATATATATATATATATAATATATATATATATATATATATATATATATATATATATGCAAAATTTTAGGCAATTGCAATACTTAAACAGAATTGTCTGAAATACAGCACCAGTTCCGACAAACTCAATACTCTTATGTTCACAGCTGACTGCATAATAATAAATTTTAATTAGAGCATTATTTGGATAGTGATGAAGGACAAAAAAGAAAAAAAAAATATTTTCGACTCTGAAAAATCTCCAGGTAATATCCAACGCTTAGTTAGTTTGTAGATGTGACCTGAATGACTGTTAGCCGTGTTAATCAACTGGACACAATACATGAGGTCATGGAGGTACTTTGACACTTGTTCATGTTTGAAACGCCTGAAGCGAAGTAAAATTATGACAGGCTTTGTCACAACTTCCACTGTATAGAATACTATACAAATTGTTGTTGTTGTTGTTGTTCTTGTTGGGGAGAGGGAAAGCCTAAAAAGGCCTGAAAAAGTTGTTTCGTGTTGAACTAAAGATACAGGAATTTTAGAATAGGATGCTTATGATATATATATATATATATATGAAAATGAAAATGTAGACAGTAAATAATATGCATGTTATACAGTATCCAACAATTATTTCCAATAAACATAGCATATTTAATTTAACTGTCGTGGGTGAGAAAAGACTCTGTTTGGCCGTAGATTTGAGCAAGTTTTAGTTTATTGGGTGCACTGACTTTAGGCTATGTTTCTGTTCGATTGTTTTGTGTTTCCACTTACAACTGAGGATATATGAATGTGCTTAATTTGCACCCTTTTTATTTGATCCATGTTAGTATAAATAGTAATAAGTAATAATATTAATTACGAAGACCACTTAATATAAGTTAGGAATATAATGTTTAAATGGAAAATCTTGCACGCAACCCGAGTAAGCTGGAGGAAGGATCACGCCTTATTTAATTAGAACCAATTAAAGCTTTTCTCAGTTCAGATCAAAAAAGGTTCTTTCTCCAAAATTGCAATCACCATTGATTTCCAATATTTAAAAAAAGTTGAAATAATTCAAAAAATGCAGTAAAAATGAATGATAGATCAACCATTGCATTTGTGTTTGTACTCGATGTAATTCGGCCTCTTAAGCATTTGAAAAAGAATGCCCTGCTTATTCATCAGGGGTTTTGCAAATTTAGTTTTGTCATGATGGAAATTCAAATTAATTAACATTTCTAATCTTTAGAAATAACAGCAGCAACAGACTTTAACCCAGATTCTCAAATTTATCTGCAAACAGGGAAAATTGTCGTAATACATCTCTGTAATATTTAAATATTCTTGCTAAAATTTTTCTGTCAATTGCTGTAACAAAATCATTTATTTTCAAAGAAAGTTATTGTCATACCATATATGTACAGTGAAATCTTAACCATCCTTTTCACTTTTGGACTGTGAAATAGTCCAAAAGTGTGAAGATACAAAGTTGTCATAGCCTTCATTTCGGACCTGTCAGTAGATATCTGAAGCTGATTTCGTTGACACTAATCGTGAGTGGTACAATCTCGTATTGCTCACCGCCCACTGAATGACACAATTGAAATACACCGTTCAATTACTTCAAGGTTAACATTTCAGTGATATCCACTACGGATATTTACCGTCAGTTTAAACGGAAAATAAAAAATATTGCAAGTTATTATTTTATCT
>NC_061109.1:4854803-4864803 GCF_015104395.2 Macrobrachium nipponense
TTTGGTAATGAAAAGAATTGTGTTGGGCAACAGACTTTTGTTGGGTCATCCTGCGTGTAGGAGACACAAGATTGGGATAACAGTCGGAGTACCTGATGTTTTTCTGCCTTATGAGGACATGATTAGAATGGAAGACATGGAGATTATTGAAAAAAGAGATGTGCTCGGTGATATTAATGGCGGTGATACGGGTGTTATGGAGAGAGGTAAAATTAAAACCCACATTGGTGATATGGGAAATGATTGCAGGGATTCTATCGGAGTTATTGGCGATAACAATTGTGGTGATGATTTTATGGATGGGGATGTGGATACTAATAATATTGATGTCATTTCTGATACTAACAATGTTGGGGATGATACCGAGAGTGATAATGTGTATGGGGTGGTGGTAAGGGGAGATACTAACCACAAATATAGAGGTGTTTTATCTGAGGATATTGTGTTATTACCTGGTTCAAAGACTATGGTAAAGTTAAATTGAAGGAAGTGAGAAAACCTATTGATGTGTGTGTTATTGAAAATAGCGAGAGGCTTAGAGGGGTTATCAGCACAGCATCGGTGAACAGGGTATCCATGGATGGGACCACGTGGTTGGAGTTACTAAACTATAGTGATACAGTTAGGATATACCGGAGGGATACATATATATAGGATTTCCAAGATTGGAGTCATGATACTGGTTCAGTGGCTATCGTAGAGGGGAAACCTGAGTTTTCAGAGGCAGAAATGCAATCAAGGAAACGGATATTTAGAGAACATTTATGTAATGTGGATTATAATGAACATGATGAAGCAATAAGCGAGCTTTTGGGAGAATTTGGGGATACGGTAGCCTTACTAGGTGATAAATTGGGGTTGACTAATGTGTTAGAGTATAAGGTAAATTTGGTGAGTAGAACAAAACCTATTTATATTCCTGCATTCTGCATACCTTTCAAAATCAGAGAACAGGTAGAGAAAGAGGTCAATAGATGGGAGGAAGAAGGAATCGTTAGACCTAGCGTGTCTCCTTACAACTTTCCCTTGCTAGCGGTGCCTAAGAAGGATGGTTCTGTCAGCGTATGCGTCGATTTTAGACGTTTAAATGAAAAGATGATCCCTGACCGCTATCCAGTCGCGTGCATACCAGATCTTTTTGTTGAAATCGTGGGACATAATATTTATAGCTCCATTGATTTGGGGCAGGGTTTTTTGCAGGTCCCTCTTAGTGAAAGTAGCAAGGAATATACCGCTTTTTCAGTGCCCAAGGGACTCTATGAATTTACGCGAATGCCTTTCGGTTTATCAGGCAGTCTGATGACCTTTACCAGGTTGGTGAACACAGTTTTGCACGGGTTATTGGGCAAAAATTTTTATGTGTACATGGATGACATATTGGTCACAACAGACACGATTGCGCAACACCTGGAAGTGCTTACAGAAGTACTTTGGAGGCTTAGATTAGCGGGGTTGAAAATTAAGCTAGCCAAATGTTTGTTCTTGAAAAAGCATATTACATATCTAGGCTATGTCATATCTAAGGAAGGGGTTAGAGTAAATGACGATAAAGTCAAAGCAATAGCGAATTTTCGCACACCCAGATCAAAGAAAGAGATTAAGTCATTCCTGGGTATCACCGGTTTCTTCAGGAGGTTTGTGAAAGGGTTCTCTAATATAGCAGCTCCCCTAACAGATGTATTGTGGGAAGACATTTAATTTCAATGGAAGGAACCCCAGGCAGAGAGTTTTCAAAAGCTCAAGGACGCGCTAATGAATCCCCTGTTTTGAAGTTTCCAGATTTTAGCAAACCTTTTACATTAGTGACCGATGCCAGTTTGATGGGAAATTCCATCCCATAGCCTTTTATAGCAGGAAGTTTAGGACAAAGGGCAGCAACGAGAGATCAATGGCTACCATAGATAAAGAAGCCATTGCAATAGTGTCGAGCTTGGTTTATTTTAAAATGTTACTGATGGGGAATAAAGTCGAAGTTCTTACAGACCATAAGCCACTATTAGATCTTTTTAATAAACCTGATTTGTCGCCTAAAAGATCTCGATGGTTTTTGACTATCAGAGATTTTGATCCAAGGCTCAAATATATAGAGGGGAAATTAAATGTAGTTGCAGATGCTCTTAGTAGAAGTTTTCATGACACGGAAGGATTCCAAGGCGCGCTAGTCACTAGCAATCCTATAGAATGGGATATGGGTCTCATAGAGCAAAGTCAAGATGAAGACGAGATTCTAGCAGATGCGAAAGCGTTTCTTAGAGGGGAATTAGACAGGAAACGTTGTAAGTTGTCTTTTTCGGGTTTGGAGTTAGAAGGTAATCTATTGGTTAGGAAAATTAAATATAAATTGAGAACCAGTGAAAGTAAAGGAGATATGACACAGATCGTAATTCTGAAAGTCCTAATTCCTGTGGTTTTGGATACAGTTCATTGCAGGTTTGGTAGTCCACACTTGGGAATAGAAAAAACGTATGATGAGGTCCGTGCTACTTACATTTGGAAAAACATGGAGAAAGATGTGGAAAATTTTGCGAGAAATTGTAAGCCTGCAAGAATAACTTCATGCAAATCAGGATCGTATCCTATACCAAGTAGACTTTTTCAGAGAATACATATAGATATCCTTGGTAATTTTTTGTTAGTTTAGGTATGCGAACAAGTACTTGTTAGTGATAATAGATGAATTTACAAGGATAATAAAAATTTTCCCACTTAAGCATAAAACGGCTGAAGAAGTAGCCGTAGCGTTTTTCAACGGTATCATTTGCAGATACAGCTCACCCGAAGTTCTATTGACCGACAATGGTAGAGAATTTGTGAACAAAACTTTGGGATGTTTAGCGGAAGTCATGGGGATACAGAAAGTAACAATTATTCCATACAGTCCTGAAGCTAATGGCCTGTGTGAACGAGCAAACAGGAAAGTGCTTGAGGCTCTCAGGAAAACTGTAGGTGGTAATGATAAGAATTGGGACAGATATGTTGATGTTGTTAGACATACTATTAACACTATGGTTAGTGATTCCATTAAAATGTCTCCATTTGAAGCTTTGTTTGGTTGCCCAGCATGAGGCACATTTGATTTGCTGACCATACCTCATCACGGGGAGGATACGCTCGAGGCATTGGTATCCACAGCGAGAGAGAGACATGCTTATCTTATCTCAGCCGTATTCTATAATCCACAACCAGAGAGATGGTACAGAAAAGCAATGGTAAAACATCTGATCCCAAAATCAATGTTGGAGACAAGGTATTTTTAAAACTTAACGTGAGAAATGAACTGAACTACAAATTAGGCCCGAAGTTTGAAGGTCCTTTTAAAGTCATTGATGAAAAAATTGGAAGCAGATTTGTAGTCTTAGAGGATAAAACAGGTCAGTCGAGGTTAACACATATCTCGAAATTGAAAAGAATTGGTTGTGGTGATTAATATATTGTTGCGCAATTGCATTTTTTTTTCTTGCTGTCTGTTTTTTTTTGCAATTTGGTGGCGAAATGCTTTAACGTTTTTTTTCTCTTTCATTTACTTCTACTGTTTTTTCTTATTATGCGCAAATCTGCTGCGTATTTGCGTAAGATTTTTGCATTCATATTTTATGTGGGAATTTGTTAGAAATACGGTAAATTTTTTGTTTTAGCTAAGAAACGTGATGATACATATGTGATAATTCCTGTGTGTAGGATATTTGGGACATAATGGTTTCTGGCATTTCAAATCTGCCTAGAAAAATCTATAGTGTTCACAGGTGGATTTTTGCTGATAATGCTGTGATGAATCCGGTTGCTGATTTTTCCCTTTGGAGTTGATTACTCAGAGATTTACACTATTCTCTGTTGACTATGGCATTCCACGGAGGTGTTCTTTGTAAAGGGGTTCTTTTCCGGTCGTTTCTGGCCCATGGGATTGTTGCGGTAGCAAAGTCCGTAACAGTACATATTGCATTTTGGGAAAGATATTGAATTATATATGTTTTTTCTTCTCTTATGTGCGCTGTGTAATGGGGAAAAGTTCACTTACTATTGTTGTTATTATCTCTTATTTCCTTTTTTCTCTTTTCCTACAAGAGATGTCGTAATTGGTGTTAAGCTCTAAATAGCATTTCTATTTTTAGATAGGAGATATAATTTGTCGGGGTATGTGAGTTAGATAGAAGGGGTGTTCGGCATTCTATTTCGTGGAGGTTTGTTATATAAACAATAAAAGGGGTTTGCTGTTAGACATTATGGGTTCTCTTTTGATAGTGTGTTTGTCAGATATGGGATTACTTGTGAGGATTCAGTGGGTAAAGTTTATATTTTGTTTAGTGGGAAATTTTTAATATATAACCAGGAGATTGAGTACATTAATTAATGACGGATTTGTGGGGTAAAGCAAGACTTTAGTTATTTTATGATCATGTAGACTTTTTAAATACAGACACACGATGACTTTAGAGAATTCCCAACTTCACATGATGGTGACGATGGAAATGACTTCATTCTACAGTACCAGAGGTCGAGCCGAGTCTACACACGAATGCCGATTCTATGGACTGCCTTTGTAACGGATGTGATGTCGTCGGTATATCATCTCAGGATACGTTCTGGAATAAATCACAAGTCTACAATCTTCTATTAGGCGGGTGCGAGTAGGAAATCACAGGATATTACCTTGACAACAGGGTGGTGACCACGTTTCCTTCAGTAGAAAACGTCGAATCTACAGTTTTGTGACGAGGTGGTGTTGGATACACTCACAAGGGTTACAGACGCTGAATAATGGTGCGTGCTGAGTTGTTTCGAGGTGGTTTACGCATTCAACCTGCGTCTACAACTATTCGTCAAGTTCTGCTTATCTTAGTGACGTGGATGAGCTTTTCATCAATGAACATTACACAATTCCAATAATAGTGGTCATGCTAGGTGTTATACTGATCACAATTTGTGCGCTAGGAGTTCTTAAACTTCTGTGCATCTGGCGAGGCACAAGGGCTCCAGCAATGGAGGTAGCCCTTAATCATGTTGCAAATTGATACATTGTGCATTAGTTGCTGATGTGGTGTGTGATAGGATTGTAGAAAGGACATAGGTGGCCGAGCCATCTTACAGGTATGAATTGATGTGTCAGCTGCCCTTGCTTGGAGACAGAGTGAGCTGTAGAGGTAGCCATCTTGAATGAAGGAATCTGATATGTATGCGTTTTTAAGCTGGTGGCTGTCCGTACTGTTGCCAGGGCCAGTTTTGAGGTGTGGTGGGTATGTACATTCATTTGTACGGATGTCACAGGTCTGACCGATCGAGGCACTTGGGGGAAAGACACATTCCTTTGTGATAGGAAGAAAGACGGTTGAGTGAATGCCAAGGTCGGGAGAAAACCCCCATCTTAAAGGTATGGCACATATTTTAAATGACTTAGAAACAGTTGCCTTTGAAAAGAGAGAAGTGTGAAATGTATCTCTTTACTTAATATAGCCTTTGAAAAGAGAGAAGCATGAAGTGTATCTCTTTACTTAATATTGTGTTATATATCTTTATTACAGATGGGCTCTATACCTTGATATTAGCGAGGGGATTCTCTAACTTGACGAATACAATGTAACAATTGACATTTTGAGTCTGGGAGTGAATACTTAACCAGGAGAGTGGAAAGATAACTTAATAGTTTTCTTTGTGGGGCAGACTTGGGTTTTTATCACTATGACTTATTAATCATTTTGTTCTATTTTATGTTCATCTGATTTGGGTAATAAATAGTATATTTTTGTATTTATGTGAGCTTAATAGCCCAATGACATGTTTGCATGTCATTAGGTAAGGGTTTTCAATTTGTGTAGTTTTGTCAAAAGGGGGTGGGGGCTAAGATATATATATATATATATATATATATATATATATATATATATATATATATATATATATATATATATATATATATATATATATAAAACTGACATCAGAATGAGACGAGCCACGCCCCCTTTTCAATGGATATTAGTAGGTACTGTACAACAAGGGAAATTGTGCACTGTGGCTAGCTGAATTGTGATCACCCATGACCTAACACTCACCAGTTCACCCAATTATAAACTGTGACCAGCAGTTGTTGAAGTAAAGGTGAAACACCTAAAGCATTACTACTTCCACGCCTGCAAAAACGGATGATATGCTGTAAGGTGAAAAAGAAAGAACACCAAAATGCAAAAACAATTCTACTTAATGACTTCAAAGGTTTTCTGCATTTTGATTAATTAGTGCAATTACTGTCGAGTCGTATTCAGAATGAATGCATTAAATCATTTTCACATTTCAAATAATGTTGTTTTTCATTTCTCCTGGAAATTCTCGGTATTTTTCCGGGGAATAAACCTTTATGAGTTAGATTTTAATATTTAACAAGTGAAAAATGCACCGATTTTTCTGTACATCGTATAATGCTGTATAAAACTCTTCACCCACGGCCAGTAGAATTCTCGACTTCGGTCTATGAAACTTTCAGCCAAGGCCCGGTTTACCCTGTGTTGTTCGCACCTATAGCAGTGCCAGACGTACAAAATGACTAGCTTTAACCTTAAAATAAAATAAAAACTACCGAGGCTAGAGGGCTGCCATTTGGTATGTTTGATCATAGGATGGTGTATGATCAACATACGAATTTGCAGTCTCTAGCCTCAGTAGTTTTTAAGATCTGAGGCCGGACTCTTTTGATTGGCTATATAATAAAAAACGAATAATTCTTTATTCATTTTTTACTAGAATCCAAATTTTTCAGTACGATGAAAATGGTAAGTAAGGCTGTCATCATTTTTATCGAATGACCTTTTACTTTGGGCAAGAATTTTTCCCAGCCACGACACTGACACTGGGTTTTTCCTTTATTTTGCAACCAACTAATGGAAGTTTTTTTCTACAATCTCACTTTTTGCATCTTTCTCAGTGGTTTTCTCAATCCTCGTCTCTGTTTCCCTTTCTCTCAATGGTTTCCTTCCCCCTCAAGAGATTTCTTTCCATGACAGGTTTCATCCTTAATAATTCTTTTCTCAGCTTCAGTGATGTTCAGGTGGTTTCATTCTTGATTACTTCTTGACTTATAACCTAACTCTTCAGGCAAATTCTTACTCTCCATTTGAATTGCGTAAAGGTTCTCAGTGCTTTGTCTGCATTATGTATTTTGGAGCATTTCCAGTGTCAGTAGGCTGAGGATAGAGGTGACTCAGAGAGTATAGAGAGGAAACAAGTAAGAAATGCAATCAATCCAGTTTTCTGTACAATGCAAAATGCTGGATAAAATCATCAACTATGACCTGTAAGTTTCAGTTGCTCACCCGATAGGGTAAAGTGAGGGTGGCCCCCATGACTGGAAAGTGCGGCCAGATGCACGATCCATGGCTAGCGTTATCGTTAAATAAAATAAAAACCACTCGGGTAATAAGGTTGCAATTTGGTATGGTTAACGATTGGTCGGTGGATGCTCAAAATACCAATTTGCAGAACTCTAGCCTCAGTAGATTTTTAGATTTAAGGGTGGACAAATAAAGTGCAGACGGACGGACAGACAAAGCCAGAAGAATAATTGTCTTTTACAGACAACTAAAAAGGTAGCAGAATGAGTTATAAAAGGAGCGCTTGCTAGGAACTTCGAATATTGGTGAAAGCTAAGTTTTGGAGTAATATAAGTTCCACTTGTATGCACGTAAGGTATAACAGTGTAGCAGCTCAATATCTTTTATTGAAGGACATAAACGCGCTAATCAAAATTCACATAACATTACATGTTGCTCATCCAAGATAAGATAAGAAAATAGCTCCATTCCTTGGATTTGTTTGTAAATTTCATATAAAAACACAAGGTGTGCCCCAACCTCCAACTTACTCGAGGCGTGTGATAAAATCTATGGGCAAATAGACCCGTGTTTCACCAAAGATTAAAATAAATATGCTGTATTTTATGAGAAATAACTGTTCTGTACATTTTAACATGAACATTATTTATCTTTCACATTTTCATTCACATAAATATATCATAAATATCCTATCCTAAAATTCCTGTACCTTTACCTCAACGCGAAACACTTTTCTCAGACCTTTATATGCTCTTCCATAGACCTTTCCTACCCCATTCCATCAACCACAACGAAAACAGAAAAGTTTGTAAGCTTACTCCCCGTGTAAGCGAAAAATCGTTTGCATGTTAAGATTTCAAGTGAGACGGAAAGCGTAAATACCTCTGATGTAAAGTCACTTTCTGCCTTGTTACTGTTGCGTCGACTTTAATACCCTACGTTTGTCTCATGGCAGGGAGGGATATAGTGTATCTTCCTCGTAGCGATCCTACCGGCTCCTTAATTACTGGCACAGGATTGAGCGGCGCAAGGAAATCTATTTCCATTAAGTATACGCCGATCGTCGAGACAACTGCGCGTGTCTGGGAGGCATTGCCTCAAATATCTTCAGGATCCGGGCTCGGTGGGATTCAGGCAGCTGATTCATGTGAGGCCCATTTATCGGCCAAATGACATGGATTCGACTGGGTACAGGGCTCCATTTATCTATTGCATTTCTGTGCCTTTATGTATATATATAATATATATATATATATATTATATATATATATATATATATATAATATATATATATATATATATATATATATATATATATATATTTATATATATATATATATATATATATTTATAATATATATATATATATATATATATATATATATATATATATATATATATATATATATATATATATATATATATATATATATATAATATATATAGTATATATATATATATATATATATATATATATATATATATATATTATATATATATATATATATATATATATATATATATATATATATATATATATATATATATAATATATATATAGTATATATATATATATAAATATATATAATATATATATATATATATATATATATATATATATAAATATATATATATTATATATATCATATATCTATTTATCCTCCTTAAATATTCATTATATATACTATTATACGTATATAATAGTTTAGTACATGATAATTAATCTATATACTACTTTACATTATTATATATATATATATATATTATATATATATATACTATATATATATATATATTATATATATATATATTAAATATATAATAAATATATAATATATATAATATAGTATATTATTAAATAAATAAATATATATAATATATATATTATATATATATAAGTTATATATTATATTCTAGAAGTCTTAATTAACTAGTATATTTAATAAGGTATCTCATCATAACATATATAATATATATATATTATATCTTTCATAATATATATATATATATATATATATATATATATTATATTCGAAGAGAGAGAAGAGAGGACGGCCACGGAAGAGAGAGAGAGAAGGACGAGAAGAAGAAAGAGAGAGAGAGAGAGAAAACGTGTGTTACCGTTTGTTTTACTTCCTTATCAACTGAGTGTTGATATCTACCTCTTGTTATTCTCTATTCTCTGTGTCACAATTCCTTTCCCTATCTTAGAACACATAAGGGAAAAAATCACTAAGCCAGATTTTTCGAAAAGTTGCTTCGCATCTAAAAGTGTTAAAATCTTTTAATGATGATATGTTTATTACATTTCAACCAAATTACTCACGCACCCAATCGATGACTGTGAAATGATAGAAATTGGACTGTATTAGTTTTAGCGAGAATAATAAAGGCTGATGAAGAAATGAACTCTGCTCGCATAATCAAAAGAATATTTTCATGTTTCCCTTTTTGAAAAAGTGGGTAGTTTCATAACATTTTTTCCACCTCCCTTTAACCTTGGAAACACAGGCCATCTTCTCCTGAATATGATTTCGCCCAAATCCTCTTCATAGCTTGCTGCTTATAACATCGATATGCAAATGGTTTCTCGATGACATTGCCCTTTTTCTGCTGATTTCACATTCGGTACAAGAGCGCCTGTTGTATCAAAACCTCGGAATGTATTGAAATCCGAAGCGAAC
>NC_061109.1:4869803-4872303 GCF_015104395.2 Macrobrachium nipponense
AAGAAAAGCCGAACATATATCCGCTTCCATTTCAAGATTAAATGTTGTAGTAATGTCGAATGACCAACGGATGGTCGCAATATCAGTTTAACTTACTGTTGCTCATACTGAATTACTTTTCAAACTCAACATTTGATGGCTCGAGAAGTACTTTTATTTATTTATTTACATATCTGTTATGCTTATCTATGTATTTATTTATCTATTGATTCTCTATTTAACAATTTGGGCTAATATGGCCATCTTCATTGATTAAGAAAAGGTAGACTTAAAATCTTATATTAAGCATATTCGAGTTTGGAAAATGGGAAGTGACCCTGAGTGACCTACCATCAATGTCTCATCATTTACTTGTCAAACAATGAGCATCAGTCATGGATGTCGCAATACCATGGGACACCACAGTAGATGAGAAAGCAAAGGAAAAAAAAATGATAAGTATCAAGACCTGAAAATAGAAATAAGAAGGATATGGGATATGCCAGTGGAAATTGTACCCATAATCACAGAAACACTAGGAGGCAGGATCCCAAGATCCCTGAAAAGGAACCTGGAAAAGCTGGGTGCCGAAGTAGCTCCAGGACTCACGCAGAAGGGCTTGCTACTAGAAACAGCGCACATAGTGAGAAAAGTGATGGACTCCCAAGGAAGCAGGAGGCAGCCCTCCGGAACCCCACACTACGAAAACCACCCAGTCGAGTAGGATAACTGTGATAAGCAAAAGAATAAGTCATAATTATAGCAATCATAATTATAGTAATGAGGGCAATTACAAAGACTGAGAAGACGAAAATAAAATAACGTTATTGATAATAATGGTTATTTTACAAGGTCACTGTCAAGATGAAAATAAGTAACGAGGAAAACATAAGATAATGGAAACGCAACTATAAAGCAAGTTAATATTTTCACAAAATACTGTTGGGCTAGAATAAACTATGAAATAATGTTTGAGACCAAGTTTAATATGAAAAGGGCGCTCAGATTTTGGATAAATGCATTACTGATCATAAAAAATAAAAAAATAAATAAAATTTTGGTCCTCAATAAGATTAAAACCCGAAAGTTTGTTGGCGAAAAAAGTTCATAAGCTTTATCCCAAGAGCGACTTTCGAGCCTATGAATAATCTAAAATCGTCCTCCGTGAACAAAAGACCAGTTTATGTATTTTACCCTCGGTCAGAATGGGGGGAGGGGGGAGGGGGCGGGGGAGGGTGAGGTGGGAAGCTTTTAACTTATCATCCTTTTAGCGAAAGTGCCCTGAGTTTGAGAGAGAGAGAGAGAGAGAGAGAGAGAGAGAGAGAGAGAGATTAAATTCGTTTAACCTCATCACCTTTGATATTGTCCAACCAACGTGCGTATAGAAAAATATATGATATAAAAATGGAAAGCTTGTGAAAATTTAAGAAAATTATGAGATAAAAAAAAATAGAGCAAGTTGCACAGTAGAAAATTACATACTACATTTATGTAAAAATACATTTATTTACTTGCATAAGAACATATTCTTAAATAATATATATATATATTATATATATATATATATATATATATATATATATATATATACATATACTATATATATATATATATATATATATATATATATATATTATATATATATATATATATATATATATATATAGTGTTTTTGTACGCAAATTTCTTATACACCTGTCAACTGTTATCGCGAGTCATTAAAAAAATCATATTAACTTGATTCCAGGTTATGTTTACCTCTTGTATTTGTGCTTTGAAGACAGGTGTTCATACGATCTCTACTTCTAAGTCATTAGATGCCATGGATGGTTCGTGCTGTTCTGGCAATACTGAATTTATCATTTAAAGCAAGAACGACCTCGCTTCTGTGAACAGGATGTCATGCGAGCATATTTTCATCGCCTCTTTGTGCAGTATCAAAGGTAAACGCTGAACGCACAGATCAAAGACATCTTTTGTCTCGTGTTTTGCTTCAATTGATAGGCAATGAGGCACAGTTATTCGCACGGCATTGTATGTACAAATGAGCGAGAATTTGGTCACTGGTTTTGCTCGTCAAGTTTACAAAATCAACTGAACTAGATATTTACGAAAGCTTTTAAAATAGTTTACAAAATGAACCAATAGATTAGTGGAAAAAATAAAGACTCTCTCTCTCTCTCTCTCTCTCTCTCTCTCTCTCTCTCTCTCTCTCTCTCTCTCTCTCTCTCTGTTGCTAAGTAGTTTTTATTGTCTGTTTATTTGATTGCTTCTTGTTTATAACATACCACTGTCAACTCTTGGTTGTTAAGCTATGTATTTTAACGTTTGGTACACTATTACCGTCTTCTTATTTTTTAACCTAACGAGACAACAGCATAGAAATAAGACATATGTAACTGTTTACTTAAGACGAGTACTTTAAATCTGTTTACCATTGTTATTAAACTCAATAATAAGCAAATAATCTATTCCTGATACGTTCACCATCGCACATTTACTTTCTGAAAATGGAGAGAAA